>NC_051863.1:122290986-122590986 GCF_015732765.1 Culex quinquefasciatus | reverse complement strand
GTCCCAGTTAGGGTCGACTTGTTTTATAAAGTCTATCACCCTACTAGGACGGAAATGGTTGATATTGGAGGGATGTAAGATCCCTTTCCCAAAAAATAATATTCTAGTTTGAATCAGGGCACCACAATTACACAAAAGGTGCTCTGATGTTTCATTCTCAATATTACAAAATCTACAATTTGCGTTTGGAATTTTCCTCATATTAAATAAGTGGTATTTGCATGGTCAGTGACCAGTTAGTAAACCAGTTATCACCCTTAAATTTTTCTTATCTAGTTTTAATAGTTCTCGAGATAGTTTCCCACCTGGAAAGATAAATCTTTTTGCTTGTCTGGAAGTATCTGTAGAATTCCAGATTGAATTGATTGTTAATTGTTCCCAACGTTTTAGCTCCATTTTCAGAGAACAATCTGGAACACCAAAGAAAGGTTCTGGGCCAATGAAGTCAGTTTCAGATCCTTTCCTTGCCAGACTGTCCGCGTTTTCGTTTCCTAAAATTCCACAATGACCAGGAACCCAGTAAAGATTGACCGAGTTCTTTTGGGACAATTGCTTTAGTAATTTTATTCCTTCCCATACTAGTCTTGACTGGCAGGTATACCCTTCAGAGCATTTAGTGCTGCCAAGCTGTCGGAAAAGATACAAATATTAGCTAATCTATAATTTCTTTTGAGGCAAATGTGCAAACATTCAATTATTGCATAAACTTCTGCTTGAAAAACTGTTGGAAATTGTCCCATTGGAACAGATGTCTTAATTCCTGGTCCAAACACTCCAGCTCCCGTTTTATTATTCATTCTAGAACCATCCGTGTAGAACAGAATAGAGCCTGGACGAAGATTAGGCCCACCATTATCCCACTCGTAGCGACTTTTAGCGTCCACTGTGAACGGAATGTCATAGTTAGCCTTTGTCGGCATCCAGTCTACTATTGAGTTTAACGCCGGATTCAAGGTAAAGTTTTTAAGGACTTCTAGGTGCCCTGTCAAATCTTCATCCTGAATTCTTGTGGCTCGATTCATTAATAAAGCACTCTTAAGGGCTTCTAATTCGATGAATTTATGAAGAGGAAGTAAATTTAACAAGGAGTTTAGTGCAGCAGATGAAGTGCTGTGCTTAGCTCCAGTTATTGAAATGGTGGCTAATCTTTGCAGCTTAGCTAATTTAATTTGGGCAGTTGATTCTTTAACTTTCGGCCACCACACAAGTGACGCATACGTAATTCTTGTTCTAACTATGCATGTATATATCCAATAAATCATTTTAGGGCGGAGACCCCACTTTTTTCCAAATGTTTTTTTACTCAGCCATAGAGAATTAATTCCTTTGTTTAATACATTATTCAGGTGAGCATTCCAATTAAGTTTCCTATCTAAAGTAATACCAAGATATTTCACTTCGTTAGAATACTCAATAGTTGTCCCACGAATAGCAAGATTAGGTAGTACTAGTGACCTTCGTCTTGTGAACGGTATTATAACTGTTTTAGAGGGATTTATACCAAGACCCTCATTTTTGCACCATTTTGAGATAAAATTCAAGGCCGATTGCATTGTGCTCTTAGGCGCCTTAAAGTTGCATTTCATCCAACAATAAAACAATATAAAATGGAATGTTCATATTAATTGCGTGAGCCTGAACTATCTTACTGTTTTAAAAATTCAATATTTGTAGTAATTAAGCGCCTGAAAATGTATGATATTTTCCAGTATGAAAATTCGTGTTTCATGCATATTTTGATATGTTCCGAATATCCCAGTGTCACAAATTGATATCAAAGCTTCAAGATTGGTTAAGTTCCAAATGGCTATTAAATAATTATAAAGGCGCCTTACAAAAATAAGAGCAAAAAATATGGCCGCACTCGAAAAAATAATAAAAGGGTCTTAAGAACGTTTAATCAAGATTCAATGGTGTTCAAACAGTGTGTAGGATATTTGTTTATTTAGGCGCCTTACTAAAATTAGAACAAAAAACTGTGACTGCGCTCGAGAAAATAAAAGAGTCTTTAAAAAGATGAATCAATGGAAAAAAATTAAAGAATGGTGAGAAAAACATTTTGTAGGCGCCTTTGACGCCTTAAATTCCAGACAGTCATTAAACCTACTAGTTGTTAATTGTGACAATTGAAAAGTTCCACAAGTTGAATCAATCTTAATGGCATAACTAGTTAAACTAAATCGTTTTCTCAAAGGCGCTCAATCCTCCAAAGTCCCACCGCCTTACAATGCAGGAAGCCCCAACATCGCAGCTGCTCTACTCGGCAGAAGGGGGGGGGAGGGCGATCTTTGCGGCCACGTGGACCCCTCCTCGTCGAGATAGAAGTTGCCAGCTCTCCTTACGAAACCGGAGAATGGCGCAGATATATTAATTTTCCCTCGGCCGCGGTCGGTCCGGGTATGAAAACTTTCCTGTCGACTGAAAATTGTAATCTCTTTGCCCGGCTGGCTGGTCCGGCACACTCATTGCACCATTGCATTCGAAGGAAAGCGACCTCCGCTGCGACGAACCGGTGGACCACCCGGGAAGTGGAAATTATTGCACTTCAAAACTTGAACGATAAAGTACTGGAGTACTGGCGAGCGGTTCTTCCGGGGTCGTACTTTCGCGAGCAAGATGAAAAAAGTTTGGGGCTCGGTTGATTTGTTCGGTTCTGAAGGGCATTGATGCGAACGTTGCAATCATCGAACTTATCGTGTCACGATCAATTCCACCCCTGATGAAGTGTCAAACTTTGTTTTGGGCGATTGCCAAGGCTGTATATCATAAGTACTCGCGATCTTGCTTTGCATTAGTGTGAGTGCATGACTCCGTGCCAGGAAAACCAAAACATAAACAATGTCAGTGTCAGTGGAAAGAGAGAGTCAGAGATAACGATTTTGACAATCGCACTACTACACACTCAATCGCGAGTACCTTAGGTAGAAAGCCATGGGCTATTGCCAACCCTGGGTTTGACAGTTGCTTACCTTGAGCGTTGCAAACTTTGGTCAAGGTCTGCGATGCAAATGGTAACAAATCAGATTAAAACGCTAAAGGTGTTTCAAATGAAAAGTTCTTCGAATTTGAGAAGACCTGTTATTTCAGATTCACATATTTGTTGTATTGAATTAGAAATGAGCTGCAATCAACCGTAACGACTATCCTTCAAAAAAACAAAAACGTTGATTCCCAATGCTTTTAAGGATGATCAAACCGAACCATTTCCCAAAACGCAGTCCATACATAAAAACAAACCTTCCCAACAACTTTCCAGACAACTCCCCGCGATACCATCAATTCCCGGTGTCTTAATTTGATGATTGTCATTCTGGAACCCCTTCATTCTGAACGCCCAACTCTGCAGCAGGTTGGAGTGGCTTCTTTCGCCCGAAAAATTCAAATGAGGAGGAGAGAATCGTTTAATCGAATTTAAACTCCCCAACTCGGGACGGGAGAGAAAGATCGAGTCTCGTCCGAAATTCCTGGAAACAATCAATCGATCTGTTTTCGGGAGATTGAAATGATACACGCTGCTGCTTCAGATTCTGGGCCAATCGTCATCAAAGTTGTTGATTTTTTTCCGGCTGCAAGTGTAATGATAGCTTTTTCCGGACCACTTTTCCGCAATTTATGCAAATCTTATGTGCGGAGCGTCCTCGATTCCCAGCAGAACTCGGATGAATTTTTCAACTAAGGAGGTAGAGAGATCTTCAGCGGTCGCGGTCAAGTGGGTTCAGAAATTGTAACGTCAGAGATTCCAGGTAACGCTGCTCTACGATCGCGTCGCGTATTTATTCTGGAAACCAGGACTTGAACAAACAACGATTGGCGTTGTGTTCCCGGCCCGGTGGAGTGTGTTTATGTTGACTTTACCGCGGGCTCTTGTTGATCTAGCGTCGTTGGCGTTGATGATGATCGCTAGAATCAACACAGCCGAAGACGACGACGGCGACTGCGAGGGGCTATAAAGTTCCACTTGAGCTAGGATCGAGTGCAATTAAGGTTTTTTTTTTGGACGGAGTTCCGTACGTGTGAGCGGGGAGGTCGCTTATGAAAGAGGGCCGTTCTGCGCTCTGGTAGAATAGATCGGTGCCGCCGACGTCGGATTAGGACCGGGAAACGAGATCAAGATGGGCTTTGATTGATCGAAATGTGTTTACATATGCGGACGTTGACGTTTGCGAGAGGTTTTTGGGGGGTACTTGGAAGGAATACTTTTAAACGAAGTTGGGAACGTTGCGGACACGGAAATGTTGAGTAGTACTACTGTTGAAGAGCTATTGTATTGAAAGAACTAGTGTTTCACGGGAGTATTAGACAAGATACGTAATTTGTGGATCAATCCTTGATCGCTTCGCTTGGAGACAGTGATTTTAGTGGATTGCATACTGGATTTCGTCATGTTAGCGATGATTATCTAAGTCCAAGATGCCTAGGAAATGATAATCAACACCGTGACAGCCGTCTACTGACGGCCGTTCCCAAAAGAGATTTGGAAGACGGGAATTATTGATGCTGCACTTTTTCAACAGGATAAGGGAAAATCTCCACAGTATCCTCAAGTAAGTTTTGCTTAGTGTTTGAAGATTTTGGGAAACATGGCTAACAGATTTACTCAGTTCTGGATCTTTCTACAAGAAGAAATGGACAATAGACGATCGTTCATGTTCAAAACACATAATCAGTAATTATAACTCAAGGCGACTAATAACCACAAGAATCGTTCAATCCCAAATTGTGTCGTTCTACATTCTTAACCTCAAAAACGCTCTGCTCACCATCTAATCATACCCCAGCGATCCCGGAGCCTTAAAAAAAAACAAAAAAGCTCCCACAAAAGGAGTGCGCGACGACCTCCTTTCCCCGTGATCCTCATCCACCGACCTTCATTAACCAGCATTACGGTTCAATTTTTCATAGTTCGAACTGCCCGGGAAGATAAAGAGTTATGATTCAGCTACTTCTGGAAACCCCCGTGCGTCGTCTCCCTCTCGCCAAAGGTGAGACTGCAAGTCGTCGTCGTCGCCGACATTTTCAACCATTTCATCGTCCAAAATTGGGCGGACGCAAGCGATTAATTAAGATAATAACACTCGCGCCCTAAATTGACGTTTGAGGTTAGGATTTGTCGGTGTGGGTGGAGGTTAGGGTTCCCGGATCGGTGTCCAAACGGCACCTCGAGGCACCGATTAATTCGATTAGCGTGCGAGGGGGTGATCCTGACGTGGACCAATTTTGGGGCGGAGCGATCGCGAACAATGCGCGCGAAAGTAGACGCCGCGGCTGTCAGGTTAGTACGGGCCTTTGTTGGTCCGGATCAATCGAACCCGGGTTGATCGATTCCGCTGAATAGCGTGGCCCTTTGTGTGCGATGTTGTCCGGAGCGTTGGGCTATTCAATTAGGAGTCAGTGGAGCGACAGAATGATTGATTCTGCGGTATGTAATTTTAGGCTGGTGGAGATTTTTTTGGACATCTTTTGTAGAGTTTCGACGTAGAGGGTGGATTTTTGATCGATGTTCTAGGCGGCTCGGCGGAGCAGGTGTTCAAACTCGAGAGTTCAGAACAAATGCAGTGTAGATCGTGGAGATCTTGCATAACCAGGTACCGTTACACTCGTTGCGCACGGACAGCCGTCAATCAATGCCCGGGTTGCGATAGACTTTTTTGTGTCTGCTTACCCTGCCTAATTATTGCCCTGTTCCTGCCACAGCCCCAATAAAGCCAGCAGCAGCAGCAGTCAAAGTCATAAGCAATCACTCTTCTGGACTGGTCCGCCGAAGCCTATAGCGCAGGCCAATTTAAACCAAGCCATTCAGCAGGGCCTCTCTCGCGCAGAAAACGCCTAATGACTACATTGAAGCGACCTTAGAGCCTGTTCAAATAGAGCAGAGCGCTATTGAGTAACTCCAGCGATCGATCGATCGATCGGACGCGAACGGCTCTGAAAGACCAAAATCACTACCTTAAACCCACCGTACCTAATGAAATGTAATTATTTCCCTCCTCTCTGAGCCGAACTTCACCCGTACAATACTCCGTTGAACTTGCAACCTCGTCGAGTTTGACTTATCGCCAGGGTTGATCTGGCTTTGCTCAGAAGATCAGATCTGCCAAACCTAGAGCCCGCGCGATTGACATGATCGACTTCCTTTTTCTGCTTCTGCTTCAACGGTTGTCTCCCCCCCCCTCTCCGCAAAGTGGAGACCTCATTAGTGTCGACGAAGCCCAAACCCGCGCGGTAATTGGTGATTGATTCCGTTGCACGCCGATCGACAGCTAATTGAATCGAACAATTTCTCTCATTCACGCACGGAGATTTCCAGGTTCGTCGCAGTTCCGTCCAGGGGGGGACTACATTTAGCATAAAATATGATTTATAGCGTCCCGCTGGGGCATCACCGGCGGCGTGGCGTCGGGATTTGCGGATCGTGGCGACACCGCGCGCGGAGATTTGGCTGATTAAGCGGTGAACCTCATTTGAATTTTACATACACACCCGGCATGATCCGCGGCTAAGCCGAATTGGCATGCGTGATACGTACGAGCGCGTAAGCGTCCGAAATTTTTGAATCTGTTAAGGATCTGGATATCTGGATATTCCGGTATCCAGGCACTTGGATAATCCAGATATCTAGATATCGTGGATAAGACTATTATCCAGAGATTCAAAAACTCCTGATACCAAAGAATACAACCCAGAACTAATAATCTGAAGTCTCAATTATCCGATATTTTGACTATCCAAAGTTTTGATTATCCGAAGAACTTCAAAGAAACCTTCGTTTGCTTTCTTATTATTAACTTCAAATTTGAGTTCAGCGACACACAATTAGTCAAATTTGAGTGGTTGATCGTCTGTTATGTTACCAAAGAATATTCTCAACAAACCATCACAACCAATTGGCCGCCATCTTGGATCAAGACTTTAAACTCGATTATCCGAAGCTTCGATTTTCCCGAAGTATCGATTATCTTAGGTTTCGATTATCAGAAAGTTTGTATGAGACTTCGGATAATCGAATCATGTGTTTCGATTATCCCAAGATTCGATTATCCAATCATTCATCCGAAGTGAAATTATTCGGATAATCGAGTCTGGACTAACCTCCAAAGTGAGCTTAAATGTACAGTCCAGACTCGATTATCCGAAGACCTCGGAAAAATTTCACTTCAGATAATCGAATCGAATCGAATCGAAAAACATTATTTTCGTTGATGATTCCAAAGCCCTAAACGGCGTAGATGAAATTTTGGAAAATGCACTTGGTAATTTTGAAGGCAATCAACAATCCGAATTTGAATAAAATTTGGCCTCGGAATTCAAATTTGGTGTTAAAAGTAAGCAAATGATGTTTTTGTCCATGATTCGATTAACCGAAGTCCCATACAAATCTTCGGAGAATCGAACTTCGGATAATCGAAACATCGGATAATCGAAATCTCGGATAATCAAAACTTCGGATATACGAAACTTCGGATATTCGAAGCTTCGGATAATGGAAACTTCTGATAATAAAGCCTGGACTGTATTGGAGTATTTGAGACATGAATGTTTAACGAGGACTTTGGATAATCGAGTCTGGACATCGCCATTTTGGCCGCCATCTTGAATTCAAAAATTATAAATCTAAAGCTCAATACTCAAAAATAAGACAACGATTTTTTTTGTGATTCGATTATCCGAAGTGACATTTTCCCAAGACCTTCGGATAATCGAGTCTGTATTGTATTTAAAGTTAACGTAAACTTGGATAATTTGAGATAATGGAAATAACAGCTTTGAACTCTTAAAATTATTATGATTTGATGATTGCAAGTATCATTGTTTGGATAACTCCGGATAATTCCACATCTGGAGATCCGAAAAAATATATTCTATCTTTTGGATGATCGGATTCAATTAGATAACTTCAATGTCCAAATGTTTTAATAAATGGGATAGTCAAGATTTTGGAAAGATATCACTGACAGATGGTTACCAGTGCATCCAAAAATCCGTAGTAATGTTTCGGATAATCGCCATCCAGACATTCTAACGTTTGGATAATCCGATCAACTAGACTATCTCAATGTCCGAATGTCTGGATAAATGGGATAAACAAGATTTTGGAAAGTTTGTACTGACAGATGGTCCCAGTGAGTCCAAACATCCGGATAATAGTTCCGGATAATCGCCATCCAGCTTTACAACCTTTTCCGACCCACGGACGTTCATGTGGAGATCCCCCCACCACCAAACCAGGCCCCTCTTTCTATCGCACGTCGTAGCTGACGTGATTTTACGCTTTAATTTCCAATTATTTCGCGCGCTTCGCCGTTCTACTGTGCGGCTAGGCCAAGCTTTGATAGATCGTCGCACCTTGGGCTGACACCATCCCCGGTATCCAGATTGAACCCCAGTTGGAGGATGGGGAGGAAGGGGGGAGTCCGATCTGCTGCTGGGTTGATGTTAATTAGTTTAGCCACTTCTGGTCCAATTTCGTCCGGTATCCGTCACTCGCTGGAGCTGTTTTGATGGCAGCTACCACACCACCCGAAAATGACGGACATTTGTAGCGTTTATCGCGGATCGAATTGACTGGATTAGATAGGCATCGCTAACGAAATAAGCGGGGATGGGGAGGGGGCTTCTCAGTACCCGTTTTTTTGCGACATAACCTCCAAATTTAATCGAAATGACAACTAATCCAAGTTCTACCTCGTCAAAGAACATCAATCTCTTGCCTCGAGCGTTGCTTCCAGTTCTTCACAAAGGGCTCAACCGGAGGTCCCGACCGGTAATGAAGTGTATCAAGCTTGATTTAATTTTTGCCCGTTTTGCTACACATCATCGCCGCCGCCGGTCCCGAAGGGACTCGGGTCGTTGCTTTCGCGGCTCTTTCTTCACTGTCGCTCTCGATGGACGGTCGGAAGCCTTTTGAAATACAAATAGCCGACGTTGCCGCTTCGATCTCCGAGAAGCCAGATTTCGTCGATTAGGGCAAATGGGAAACGTTTATTCGCCTAAATGAGGTTAACGTTGAGCTTGATGGGGTTTCGCTGTGTTGTTCTTCACAGGTTGTTTACCTTTGCGGTTCAACGATAAAATCAGCGGAATTTGTCGCGACAAATGTGCGGTGAACCCACGCGCGAGCGCGCAAAACAATTGTCATAACGCGACAATAACGCTTATCGTTTCGAGTAAACATTCCGGGCCGACAGGTCGCGTCGCGATCGTGACTACCTCCGAGGAAGTGGAGAGCCCTAGAGGTGCGGCAACCAACTCAAACCTTCCTCCGGATAAGCATCTTCCTGAGCGGGCTTCGTTCCGGATCCAGAACCGCGTCGCCGCAGACAGTGCACAGCAAAACAATATCATTTTTGAATATTAATGCCCACGTTGGGTTGACCCGAATTTGGCCCCTGGGTGCGCGCCAAGATCATGTTCGTGCTCTAGTCCGCGCAGAAAAGGGCTCCGCTAGAGGGCACCACCACCGAACCTGGCAAAATGTGTTGCCCAATCGCGATAACAATTATGCTAAATAGAAGCCTGCTGCTGCCGGTCAGGGTTGGCCAGTTGGCCGCGCAGAATCCGATCCCGGTTCATTGAATGCGGTTGAAGACTAAACACTGTCTTCGTACCATGAAGAATTCTTTTGTTTTGAATGACGTTTCTAATACGGACTTCAATGGGTTCGTAAGGTTAATATCTAATGACCACTTTGAAGTGAAGAGCTGAACTCTAAACCGGGTAAGTACGTTGTGTAAAAGTGAAGAGAAGTTGGACTCTAAACTGGGTAAGTACAATCTGTCAAACTACTAGCACAGTCAACCTGTCAACTGTCAAGTTACCAATTCTGTCTGTACTAACCTACAAGCTATACTCCTGTCTGCGATGTTTTGACCTCAGGACTTCATCGTTCAGCGTCTTTATCGTCAGTCTATGCTCACTAAAACAACTACTGGGAGGGGTCCAGCCGTTTCGTTTGTCGTGTTGCATATCTAATGATCGTCGTCGTTGTCGACTGGACTCCATGTGGTCATATGGTTCACGGCTGGCACCGAAACTGCAACCGAGCCGGGCCGCGTGCGCGAATTGATATCCTGCGGCCGTCGCGAGCCATTAATCATTATTACCGCAGTGCCCCATTAGTGGCGGCAACGTGGACGCCCATGAGTCACCGAGCGCGAGTTCTCTATTTGGTAGATCGACGCTGCGGGCAAGATCAATTTAGGGTACATTTGGGATGATAAATCAACGGAATGACCGTGTTTGGCCTCTTTAGAATGCAAATTGTGATCGATACTTCTACACGCTAAGAAATAACGCCAGAACTCGAATTCTCTTACGTTTCGCCGAAAATCAATCTCCGTGGATGTTTTCGAAGAGTCCGATCGCTTAAAAACAATTAGGCGCCCCAAAATGAGCTCCTTAACCGAGTTGGGCGCCTAATCGCCCGAGTCATGATCCTCGGATTACAGACACCCAAAAAACGAGAAGATCGTCCCACAAAACCGGCGGGAAAACGTGCCCGAGCGATTTGTACGCCGAGGGAGCACCCCAAAAACCCATTAATCTTGTTCCGTGAGCTTCAGCCTAAACATTTCCGCGCCTGTCCCGGCCCAAACAGGTTGTACCGCGGCCAGAAATCGACAAATTTGTTATCTGCGCGCTACCTCGGCAGGATCGCAGCAATGCACGGAGGGAAATGCGGGAGAAGGTCGTGTACAGTTTCGTAGTAACTTTTCAAAAGGGCAAAACCTTGGATGTAAACAAACAGTCGATACCACTTGCTCTAGTGACAGTTTACTTTGAGTAAGAGTGGCTTGTTTACACTACAATTACGGACTTCAAAAAGTAGAATAGGTATCTAATAATCGCTTCAAAGTGAGGTGAAGTTGGTGTTCAAACAAGGTAAGGACAACCACTTTTTGATTGAGAATTGGTGACGTTTCGATTACGGACTTCAAGAAGCAGCTTAGCTCGCTTATTATGGGTTCGAGTTGATGTGAAGCAGCTCGAGTAGGTAAGTACAATTTGTCAACATACTAACACAGTCACCAGTCAATTTTTATTTTACTAACTATGCCAGTAACAACTTAAAGTCTAAGATTTTAGTTAATGTTTAAGGTGAAGTTAAAACAGATTTCTCTCCGTGCCTCACGCTACCATCGCATGACCCAAGGTGATACATTTACCATTTGTCTTCGTTGGAACTCCGGCTGGCAAATGTTACCGTTCCTGTTCGACATCCGACACTTTTGGAGGATCGCGCGCAAGTGTTGTTTCGCGGAGAGAGATCGCGTGCTGCAGACAAGATCCACCTCCTGCAAACACCTAGGACGGGATTTGCGTGCCGAGAGTTCGAATGTTGGTTTTCCGCGGACCTCGTCGATGATCGAAGGTCTTTGAAACCACACGGTCACCGTGTTCCGGAGTTCAAATTAAACGGTCCCGGACTTTGTGTTCAATTTCTGGTGCCCCGAATCAGTGATCTTGAAAGGGTTGTGGCTTCCAGAAAATTGCAATTTAATCGAAGCCTAAATTACCTTTCGCGGCAGCAGTAACACACACACAAGCACCGTTCCGCTCTCCAGATCGCGCGGCAACACGTTTTTAATTTTAAAATTTCAATTACCGCGCGCGATCGCCATGAAAACGACCCGAATGGCTGGAACGAAACGGCAGGAAGCCACGGCAAAAGATTTTCTCGAGATCTTTCTCCGTGTGGACTGTACCGTCCACCAGGTTCGATCTGTACGTGAAGTTATGGCGGGAGCAGTGCGAGACGATCGATATATCGTCGTTGTTGTGCTATCCTGTTACTTTTGTTAGGTAGTTTAGAACTATTTTGATACCCAGGTAGATTTCCTTAGATTGCCAACCCCAAAAAAAATCAAGCAAAAGTTCACATGTAATAAGATAACACAACGGTGACGATATCCCGCCACCGTTGCGATCGAAAGAAATGAAACTCTCTTGGAAAAAAGTTAATTTACGGCGGCGCGATCGCTTCACTTGATCTTTACCGCGGCGTTGACGCGATCGACTTTTTCAAGAACTTCCCTACCGTTTGGTTGCTGCTTGAAAACTTTAGGTCAATTTCTCAAAAAAAAAAACCGTTTTGCCGAATGAAGGCTTTTATCCTTTTTAGGGCATGAACAACATTTTTAAGGGACATTCAACCAGTGTCTTGAGCCTCGCAACTTCTGGTTTCAAAGTGATGATCTATTTTTGTTTGCTCAAGCGAGTTCATTAAACACGCCACACGCTCAAAGCAAATCCCCCAACTCTTCAAACAAATATCACGCCCGAACGCGCCGCCACTCGATGTCGATACCGCCAAAGTGGTCCGAGTCGATCAACGGAGAGGCGTCAATGTCTGTCTGTTTGTCCTGGGTGACTCGTGCCCAACTTGCGCCGAGGCCACTCAATAGTCACCGGGGACAGTTTAGATAATGTGTGACACGTGATCGTAATGCCGAGTGGTTTCTGGTAAACAAGCGAGCGCTGAGCGATCGGTTTTTATGGATTCAATAATATTGGTATTGTCTTTTAAAGTGGCTCGAATGGGCCTTGGGGAACTACCGACGGGGGGCCGTAAACGTTGCTAATGGGTCGGACTGGCGCGACTCATGAAATGATTAACTGTATTAGATCGTAAAATTTGGAGGCACATTTTTTTGGCGGAGATGTAATTGCCTAAATGACAAGCAGTTATGATTGGAATGCGGTACAGAGTAAGGCTTGTTAAAAATGTGATTGACACTTCAATTACGGACTTCAAGATGAACTTCGGTAAAAATGACAAGATTTCAATGCGGTAATGGGGTAAGTACCAAACTAGTGTAAGTGAAAATGTAAGGTGAAGCTGATTTTTAACATGGTAAGTACATCTGTCAAACAACTAACATTGTCAATCTGTCAACTCTGTCAACACTAACCATGCTTGCTAGCTTGAAAAATATCGTTCACCTGGAAGCCCCAGAGTTCATCCCTGAACCCCGCTGCCAGAGCTAAACTTTACTTTTCAATATAGTTGCAATTATTCAACATTATTACCATTTCTCGATACATCCTCGTACGGCTGGGGTGTATTGTTTGTTTGTAGCTGCCTCCAGGTCTGGATGCAACTCGCAACTAGACCGAGGCGGATGATCACCGGCACACGGCCGGCTCGTTTACACAAACTTCCAGCACTCTCTTGTATCTCTCACTCTTTTGTTTTCTTTTTAGTCCGCGTGGAGCCAAACTGGCAGCGGCCACAATAATGGGTACCCATATTTATAGCCATTATGGGGTAAACACATGTATTCTTCGAGACTTTGTGCGATTTGTGTACGCACTGCGCGAGCGTTCCGTTCTGGACCAGGGCTGAACCGCTCAACGGCCGTTTAATAACTCATCTTAAGTAATCCCAGCGCTTAACCAGCTATCCGTGGCCATTTCAATTAGCCGTCCGCGGAGAGCTCTAAATTTAAGTACAACAAATAGAGTACACGCTACATCCTCATTATGTAATAATCATAGTTTTCGTTCTTGATCCCCGCTGCCCTTTACGATCCAGCATCAGCAGTCCCGAACCTGTTGAAGAACCACTTATTGGGCCTCCAACAACCCCGAGCCAATCTTGGATGCTAATGTGCTCTCTTCACCTAGCCGAACTAGAGTGGGCGCGCAGGATGATTTGGTGCTTTCAGAACACGGGCTGTAACTGTGGAGAGGTCGCGCGAAGAATCGCTGAGGCGCGTGCTTTTTGCGAAACGCGTCGCCATTATGATCGTTTCGCTCGTTTCGGGCGCGCGCGTAAATTGGCCGATGTTCGTTGTTTTGCTGTGCGGAGAGGAGTATTGCCTCGATGAAAAGCTGGATTGGGCGTTTTGAAGTGACCGGACATTTCTATTAATAGCTCGTTCAGAAGCTCGCGTTATGGAGAACAGGAAGTTCTCGAGAGTGGTTTGGATTCGTACGCGAATAGCCGTACGCGTATGGTTGAACGATTCCTACCGTTGACAGCGCTTGAGAAAGACTACATCTATGTGTTAAGTACCAGGAGTTTCACCAACCTGTACTTGATAAGCTTTCACTGCAAATTCCATTACGTAAGCCCGAGATAATCCGACAACTTTTATCCCGTCACCCACAGTGTAACAGCAGATGGCTTTTCCCTTTAATGGTTGAGGAGAGTAATTTTCACAGCGACAGCTCTATAGTCCGCGCATTACCCATTAGCCATGGATCGAATTGGCATAGCTCTGTAACTCGGCGCAACGATCCCGACGACTGCTGCAACGACGGCCCAACAAAGAACAGCGCGACACGCTTAGTGAGTGATTTTAATCAAAACCCAGCTGGGCTCGTACGCGGGGACCTCCTGACGGGGTCTCGAGTTGCAACACATTAGTCACCATCTCGCCGCAGCAACAACTCTCGCGCGCAAGTAACACGTTCTATTTGCTGATCAATTTATTTCTAGATCTGACCCAACTCGCGTTGGCACCACCAAGTGGTCGAGCAAAAAAGGGTAATCTATATTCAATTTATTGATTCGCTTGTGGGGCGTACGAAAAAAAGCTTGCAAAAAAGTGCACACGGACTCAGGGACGAATGATTCATCGCGGTCCACTCGCCAAGTCCGTGAGAGGACAACGTACTGGGTGTGGGAGCTAGGGTGGTCACCTCTAGTACGGACTTCAAGGAGTAGCTAAGCGCGATGCTTTGCTATGACATTTTTGAAGAGGTAAGTACCCAATAGTGTAAATGTGTAAATTATGGACAAAACATCAAACTGAGTAAGTATAAACTGTCAAACTACTAACACAGTCAATCTGTCAATCCTGTCAATACTAATCTAGAAATTAAGGAATCTTAGGAGCTCTTCAAATTCAAAGTAGTTGTAGGTCATTTTAAAAGTTCAGTTACGAACCACCCTATCAAGTCGCACGAAATAGCTAGCGATAGTAATATGTGGCAATTTGTTCCCCCACGTGAATGGACTGCATCCCCCCCCCCCTTGGCACAGCCAATTTCACTTCTCATTCAATTTAGTGAATCGGATCTGGTCCTCGCCGTCGTCATCCGGACGGAATCCGGGAGAGTTCGGTAACAATCTCGTTGAAAGGCCGCTTCTCGTCTCCCTCTCGATACGGGAAGTTTTTAATTGAAATCGAGATTAAAAGCCGTGATTGAGGCGCTGCTACCCTCTGGTCGGCCAGTTGTTCTGGCCAGAACTTGCGAGAATGACGACCCTCGCTGGAAGACTCTTCTGGAGTTTTGACAGGAGGAGGGGGAAGTGAAATTGGAAGTGATGGAGCAGTGCAGGAAATGGGCAAAAACGAAGGATCATATTTTATAATCAATTAGCCTGGCTGACTGTCGATTTTTCACGGCAGAGGGCCGCGAGAATCTTGTACGTATGCTGAGTCGCGAGCAACACACTGATTGTCGGATGTAATTGAAACCGAAACATGTTTATAAGCAATAAATTATTTTTGGTTTTTTGTTCGCGTTTATGCTCGGCAGTACGCTAAATAGGCAGTTTTTCTTGGCGCGAAGATGATCGTCGGCAGTTGAGTTAACATTGTGTAGCAATGTAAGTTGGTTGCGCGAGGGGCAGGACCGACGACGAGGACCAGTTTGCGAGAGGAGGACTACAAATCAGTGACTCTTGATGAAGGGCTTTGATACTTTGTATGACGCTGGTAGTTAAGCGGATAAAGGCTGTTTCGTTTTAATAATTAGAAATAATTTTTCAAAAGAAAAAAAGGTTGCCTATTCAAATACGGGCTTCAAGAAGTACTTAAGTGGTTATTGAACAAACAAGTTTGATTTACGGTAAGTACTTCAATAAAATATATTTAAGTTATATTAGTTGATCTGTCAAGGTAAGTACAATCTATCAACTGTCAGACTATTCTGCAATTAAAATGCGCTTACTGATATGGTTTCTAAGGAGCTAACTTTCGCGACTGGCACAGTCGTTTCGATTTGGGACATGAAATCTCTAAGTGTGATATCTTTTTCGAACCAGCAACACTCTCGAACCTGGACGACATCCAGGTCAGATCAGGGAATCTCACACCAAGCCTTCAAGAAAACATTAGTTAGAGCCCCGCAAGCTACGCGGCACGTATTCCAAATGAAAGGCTATTAGGCTGCGTGCGTACTGTGTGTCTCCCCCCTCCGCGTGACATTAATAAACACTGAACTCCAGTCATTAATTATAGCGGGTCTCACACTCGATGTAGAGGGTCTTGTTTTGACTACGGCTCGGACGATTAGGCAAGGTATTGAAAACATTTGTAGGATTGGACGGGACAGGGTTTTCGGAGTATTTCTCACCGAGATCTGCATATTGACGCGGTGTGTCGTTGATTAATGGATCCGTACAGATCTGTGGCGGGGCGGATCCCGTTGGGATCGATTTGTACGCTGCAGTTGTCGACAATGTTGGGGAGATTTCACCCCGGTAGACGTCAACGGGGTCACATTCCTTGGAGCGATTTTGAAGGCTCACATAGTTCCGATAGTCCACCGAAGCTAGAGATGTATCTCCGAAAGTGGATCAAACCTGCTCCACATTAAAATGCCAACGCACGCCGGTTATGCTAATAACCTCTGACAGTTTCACAATCAGCCTGACCACGGGTAGCTGCTGATCAGAGGTCCGGGTGTAGAAATAAAATTATTAAAGTGATCGTCCCTCGTCTGCTCCGCTTCAGTCAAAAGTACCAACTCATGATGCCTGACAACGGTGTAGAGATCTGGTTGGAAGTTTTGGGTCGCCCACCTGGATCAGCCCGGTGGTGCCCCCCACCGACGACGACACCAGAAGGAACCCAGAAAAGGAAGAAACTATGAATGACTGATTGCCACTGTCGCTGTCCAAATGCGAGGCGTTCCTAGACCGGAGATTCGGAGATCTTTTGAGCGGGCCATTCGCGTTTCGGATGATGATCGGTGGGCGGATAGATCTAGCTGACACTGATGAGAGCTTCTGAATAATTTGAATGGGACCATTAGGGGCAGATTTGGGCAATGATTAGGGTGCTAAATCATTGCGTCCGTTTGTAACACCATTGTGCTGCAAGAGTGGAGCCTCTTGAACTGAGAGTCTGCTAAGCTGATGAAGCGATTCTGTAGCTGATCCGATCAAGGCAGTTAAAGTGAAGACCATATGGCACGTTTTCCCACCAACACGCATTACCTCCAGTGACATCCACACCACTGGAGGTAGAACTGGTCGTCGGAAACTCGAAACCATTTCTCCATTTTCTAAGGCTTCACTCTTTCTTCGTCCCAGCAGGCTCTAATGAAGCCAATCAGGCTAACTATTTATTTCTAGATAATAAGCGCGAACCCCCACCACTAGTGTCTTGGCGCTGGCAGACGACGTCAAAACTCCTGCAAGATTAATTGTTCCGAAATTGTTCCCAATCATCATTAGTGTCCATCTCTATTAGAAAACCATCCCTTGTACGCAACGGCTTGCGTAGTTGGTACGGAACCTGGGGAAAGGAAACGATTTTTCCGGATCAACGTTTCAAGTACGGACTTCAAGAAGTACTTAAGCTTTTTTGAAGTTAACTAGATTGAATTCGAAAAATGGTAAGTACCTTATTGAAGCTGAACATGAGATTGGGTAAGTACAACTGTCAAGCTACTAAACCACTAAACCTGTCGATTGTCAATCTGTCATTACTAAAACACTAATTTGTTTGCTTATTTGAGATTTTGAGGAAGCATTTCCTCCTTTCTAGATCTTCACTTGGGCTCGAAGTCTACGCGCACCCTTGCGTGGACAATCAATCCAGACACTCTGTCAAACGGGTCATTTTTCTTAATAGCTCTGAACGCACGCATGTGAATCTTCAGCTGATCATCGCGCCAAACGCAGTTCGTCTTCGCTCGGTATTCAGATTTAGTTTGGAACGACTCCACCAAGCTCTATGCTCAACCAATTGGCCTCACCGTCTTCTTCGGAGCTTTGCTCCGATCGCGCCAGGCAAAAACCGTGCTAATGATCGACTTTTGGGCAGCTTTGCGCACCACCACCCAAACAAACCGGGGCAGAACTCAGGATGGAAGTGGCCGCGCCCCTAACGAGCCTCCGACCCTGGGTGCTGAAAGCGTGGAATGCCCCGCGATATCGATTGATTTTTCCTGTGTCGGGTACGCCGAAGACCCGCGGGAGTAAAATATCCATTTATTATGAGGGGCGCGCGGGCTGACGGCAGAGCAACACAACAAAAAATGTTCTTCTCTAATGATTCTAAATGGATTGGATCTGGAGCAGGAGGATGGAGCGAAGTGTAGCGCGATCGTTGTGCAGGGTGGGCACGAAAATCGAATTTCTTATGCATGTTAGGGGGAACAACAGCGAGGCATTCTGGGGTACTTAGCCCGGGTCAATCGGTTCATCATGGCTTGAATGGGTCCCAAATTTGAACCGGGCTGGGAGCTCTTGTCGGCACCTGGCAGCTTGACTGCCCGTAATGGGGCGAGAAGCCCAAAGCTAGACACGCTAAATGCGGGTAATTAGCCATTTCAGGCTGACACTTCTAAAACGGACTTCAAGAAGTAGTTCGGCGCCTTCTGGAAGGTTCGGTTGAAACAAGTTAGGTAAAGGTAAGTAAGTGAAATTCGGGATGACGATTCGATTACGGACGTCGTTAGCTTCTTAATGATCTTCACGACCAAGATAAAAGTGATCTGTTGCTAATAGAGAACCAGGGTAAGTACAATCTGTCAACCTACTAACACAAAAATCTGTCATTCTGTCAACTCTGTCAAGATAATATACTAACAACTAGGTTTCTGAGAATAGTTTGAAAATTTAGGATCCTAAATTCTAAGAAAAGTGAGTGAAGCGAAACTATTGATCATTTTTTCAATTCTGAATAATTCGACTGGTTCCCACCAACCATTTCTTGCTGTAACTCACCGATTAAGCTGTAATATCGCTTCCAACAAATCAATCCAGCATTTCCCCATCCATACCGGGAGACAGCCACCAATTTGGATGCGTAACAATTTGCTTTTCACAAGGGCAAAAAAAGTACACGCCAGTCTGATTGAGTGCGATATTCGCGAACAATGTTTGCGCGAAGGTACCGGCATATAAGGAAACTGTCCAGACTGTGACGGGGAGTCGCGCATGGTATGCAAATTTTTGCGCAGTCAGGGTTGAAGCGAGGGCGAAATCCATAAAGTATGAATTATACGGTCGCCCCGATTCTGGTGGAGTGTTCTAGAGCGGATTTCGCAATGTGGCACTCCTGTAAATCACTCGATTTGCTAGACTTGTGCAATGTAATCAACAGTTGAAGCCGGTTTTGCAATAAATGCAGCGAGTTTGAATCTCACGCCTCGCGCCATTTTTAATGGGTTTGATAAATTAAGTCGACACTGCGCGATTAAAACACAGACACACACAAGTGGTTCTCACCAGATGATCCAGTTAGCTGACGCGGAGTGACGGCCGGAACTAGGTTCATGTTCTTGTTTTTTTTTGCTGCTGCGTTTCAACACATTCCACGCGAGAATATCTTTCAATTTGCTGCAACTTTTAATCCACATAGCTCTTCCCGGGGCGGATTATTTTCTCATCTCGTGCTTCCGAGCAGACGAACCGGGCTGCCATAGTGAAGAATCGTTTTCAGAGACAAGTGGATGCTACTTTGGGAGTCAACTACACTTGAGATTTTCTGCTCATCACAATCTCAATCACGATTCAAATCGAATCGTGAGCGATTCGAACCATACAGCTCTTTTAACAATTTACGAGTAATTCAACCCTTTTAAACAGTAGCTCTGATAACGAGTGAGCTACCACTAAATTTTGACCATTTTTTTATCAATCGATTCAATTAAAGATCGTGAGCAAAGAGTGAGAGCTCTCACATGAGTGTGTTGGTGGTGAGTGCACACTGCATAATCATAGATGAGCAACGATTCAATGTTGGATTGCTTTGAACGATCGAGTCACATAGTAATTGTGAGCAAAGAGTGAGGTCTCTCATATAAGTGTATAAGTGAGATGAGAGTCCGAAATATTCTTCTGAGAGAACAATGATAGAATTTCGGGGTTTGATCGCTCTCATGTTAGTGTATTGGTGACAAGTGTCTGAAATATTATCATGATTCAGCAACGATTGAATTCCGAAGTAAATTGAATGATTGCCTCACTTGATGATTGTGACAAAGAGTGAGCGCTCGCACGTGAGTTTATTGGTGATAAACTTTTGTCTTTAATTTTGACATCTGACAATCAAAAGAAGTTAAAATGTACGTCTGTATATCTGTGAATTGCTAAACTAAGGAAGATGAGATGATTTATCAACGTTTTTACTCGCTCTTTCTCAAATTTAATCTGGAAGAAGGGCTTCCACTGTGCCATACGCTGAATGACAGCTTCTGGGTGGAAGCAATTAATCTTAGTTCGCAGCACTTTTTCCTCCACCCAAAGATATTGTCAGAATTCAACGGAAGCTTATCAGCTGTAGCGCTCTTTCAATCGCTCATTCGAAAAATCATTTCAATGCGCACAATCAAACCTCAAATGTTTCCGAGGTCGCAAACAAATTCAAACAGCCAAAACGTGCAATTACCCTTCACCATTTCACAAAAGCTTGTTGGTTATGGTGAAGCCAGCGCGATTAATCGTGATCGTCGTGATTGTCAAAAAAATATCACTACACGGCCGCTGTCAAAATAGAGAAACGCGCGCGCTGCTGGACCAGACTTGTCCGAGCAGCAGATCGTACCGTTTTGATAAGCGGTGAGGCAGATTGCGGGAATGTAAACATCGACGACTTTGAATGCGCCTTTTTTTGGGGAGGGGAAAGGGGGCCTGCTGCTGTTGTAGGGTGCCTAATTGGGCGGGTTCGTGTTTGATGATCGATTTGAACGACAACGAACCAGCCCCAAATTAGTGCCATTACCCAATAGAGTGCGCGGGTCTGAACGTTGTTGCCATTTGGGAAATTGATAGGTAAACAAAGTGCCCGACTTGAGCGATCAGTTTGTGTCGGGAGGTTGAGTAATCATGAAGGTGACGGCGGTGGTATTGTTGGGACTGTTGTTGAGCAGTTTTGAAAGTCTGGAGGGTTCCGTGGAGGGTGTTTTTGGGAAAGTGCTGGAGAAGGTATGGCCAGAGGTGCCTGCTGGACAAAGTGTCTGTTTCTTCAATCTAGGATGGGACAAGTCGGAAGGTTTGCAAACTTTTGTGAGTGAAATCGCCATGATGAATTTCGAGCTCTCAAAACTGCACAAATCAAAAGAAATAGATGTCTCCTCTACATGTGCGTTGAACGTTTTACAGCTAGGTCGAGGATCAAACCTGGATCACATTTTCAAAATGTTCAGATTTGACAAACATTCCAAATTTGTAATCGTCTTAAACGAATCTGTAAATGCGCTCCGTGTTGCTGAAGTTCTACAAACATTTGGAATCACAAACGTATTGTTTTTGGAGCAAACCAGCTCATCCGTAAATCTTTTCTCGTATAATCTACAATTAACAAAAATGATCATTAAAACTGTTTGCGATGAAAATCTTTTCCACGATAAGCTATCAAAACTGACTGGATTTGTGTATTATGTAACAATTCTTTACACGCATACAGTCGATGTCGAAGTAAATCATGAGCAGTATATCAAATCGAGCCTGTTGAGTTCAATTATTGGTCATCAAAATGCCACACCAAGTTACCGGAAGATGAATGAAAAGTCATCTGAGATTTTCAGTACATTTTTCGATGTGATAATTCCTTACTACGATGTTTACAAGTATGAATACCACAAACTGATTGAAAGGTTATTCATACCAAAACATACGGAACTTTGTCTTATAGTACCCAAAATACGTGATCCGCAATTTCTCATGATACTTTTCCGACCATTTCGATTTCAACTGTGGGCATTTGTAATCATCGGTTATTGCATACTAAATTTGATAGAACATCTGCTAACTAAACGCATTTTCAAATATTCTGAAAACAAGTTACCTTCGAAAAGACTGGTAGAATCATTCTGCTTGTTCATCCTTTGTGAATCTTACTCAGCCAAGTTAACAGCATTTTTGAACTCGCCAATCGATTCAGTCTACCCGAAATCTCTGGAAGAATTCAAATCATCGCCGATTCAGCTAATGATCCCAACACCGGAATGGCTAATGTATGCCTCGACGATACCAGTTTTGAGCGGAAAGTGCATTCTTTTCAACCCATCCACGACATATGATTGGAACAAGGTAGCACTGTTCGGCAAGTGTGACATACTAGAGGAAAGAACCGTTCAGAATCCCCTGAACCATATGGGAGTAGTGATTAGTTCCAGTAAGTATCACGTCATTAACGAACCTTTGGCCGTTGCACATTTTTCGCTGTTGTTTAACAAATTTAGTCCCTTAGAGAGAGCTTCGAGGGACATCATTAGTCGAATAGACGAGGCTGGGTTGATGCAAGGGTTATTGACAGAACGGCAACGTCAAACAGGGAAAGACGATCTTGGTGGTAATGCTAGCCTTTTAAACGGATTTGATCCGATATATCGTACCATAGCAAGATTGTGGGCTGCAGCTTTTTGTCTATTTGTTCTCCAATGGATGCACGTTTCAATTCTCGAGCAAATTCACTATAACGTGGTGTTTCTGATAGGATTGAGTGTCTTCTTAAAAAACTGAAATCAATATTAAGCAAATTGTAAAATACATACGGGATATACTTTTAGAGCCTTCAACCCAACTTCAGCTGATTTGGACCCATTTGCTAGAACAGTAAACGCAAAATTCGACAAAATTGAGCAAAATCACAATGTACTACAATGCGTTTGTGGTTTGTGTAGTTCGCTCAAATTTCAAAATATCTTGATTCTAGTTACAGGAGTGATAGAAAAACCGATTTACAAACAATTGACACAATTTTCCGATAGTGGATATTCGAAAAGTTTTTTTTTTTTTTGTTAAAAAGAATGTGCGATGTTACCAATTAGAAAAAAGTTTATTAAGTGTTGTTTTGTTAGTGAATTGGTTTAGTTCTTAATTTAATTGGACCTAATGTTTACTTTAAAAGCTTTTAAGTACTTTTCCATCGTTTTGAACAACCCCATACTTTGAGTCAATTGGAAACTTTTCCACTGTCAGCTAAGCAATCATGAAGGTAACAGGGACGCTGGTTCTGTTGTGCATCAGCGTAGGAAGTTCAGAGTGTTCGTTGAAAACCGCTTTCCGAATCATTTTGGAAAGGGATATCCCAACTGGACGTAGCGTTTGTTTCTTCAACACTGGTTGGGATCACCCGAGTGACTTGCAAGCTTTTGCGATGCAAACTACTTCAAAGGTATCTTTCATACATTTTGATCCACAAAAGTCAATGAGGAAAACTAGTGTTTCTCGAATGTGTGCGTTAATCATTGTACTGCTGAATAAGACGGTTAATCCGGATAAACTTTTCAGGAGTTTTGAGTTTGATAAGTACTCTCAATTCATAATCATTAATAGCAAATCAGCTAATTCATTGAACATCGCTAAGTTTTTGCTTAAACAAGGCATCACCAACGTATTATTTCTCGAACAAACCTGCTCATCCGAGAATCTGTTCTCATATGATCTTTTCCCCAACAAACTTTCGACACTAACCAAAAATCTGTACAATGTAATTGTTCTTTATTCGGATGCAGTTGACATTGAAGTTGATCATACGCAGTATATGAAACAAAATGTGTTGAAATTCATTTCATCTTACCAAAATGCAACAATTAGCTTTCAAAAGATGTACGAGAAATCACCAAAGGTGCTCAATTCGTCCTTCGATGTAATCATTCCATACTTCGAAGATTACATATTCGAGAGCCATAGTGAGATTGAACAAGTATTCCTACCTATGACTGTAGAACTATGTCTCATTGTACCAAAGGTTCGTAATCCTCAGTACCTCAAGATGCTATTCCGACCGTTCCGGTTTCAGTTGTGGGCATTAGTCCTCATTGGACACGGTCTATTAGAACTAGTCAGAAAATTGAGGCACAGATTTTATGGCAAACTCCTAGAAGGTAAGCTGCCCTCGTTCGAGAACATGCAACGTCTAGGAGAACTGTTCATCTTGTTCATCCTTTGCGAATCCTACTCTGCCAAGTTGACGGCATTCTTAAACTCTCCAATCGATACCGTTTACCCTCAAACCGTGGATGAGTTTAGGTCTTCGCCGATTCAGCTACTGATACCGAACCCCGAGTGGTTAGTGTACGCCAGGATGATTCCGGCCTTGGACGGGAAGTATGTGCTCTTCGAACAGTCCACAAAGTATGATTGGAGCCAGGTGGCGCTATTCGGCACGTGTAATATGTTTGAAGATAAAACTGTTCCGAAACCTCAGAATTACAAGGGGTCGGGGGTAGTGTTGAGTTCCAGCAGATATCATGTCATAAAAGAGCCCTTACTCTTCGCTTACTTCTCACTACTATTCAACAAACGGAGCCCTTTGGAGCAGGCAGCGAGGGACATCATCAGAAGAATGTATCAGGTCGGACTTTTGCAGAGATTGATGAAAGAACGGAAGCATAAAGCTGGAGAAGGTAATCCTGGGGAGGAGTCGCACATTTTGCTGGCTTTCAATGGGTTTGATCCGTTATATCGCACCATAGGAAGAGTGTGGATTGCGTCTGTTTGTCTATTTATCCTGCAATGGATACATGTTTTATATCTTAGACAAGTTCACTACAACATAGTGTTTCTAGTAGGGTTAAACGTATTCTTGAGAAATTAAGTGTGCACTTTATGTTCAAAGGTCGTTGAACAGCTATGCAATCTTTAAAACTACTGATTTGTTAGTTATGTTGTCATAGACGGATGTTTTTTTATTGAATAAAAATATTAAGCAAAAAAAAGTAAATAAATGAGAGGATGTTGTAACTTTAAACTTAAGAAAATGAGTTGATGACAACGACATGTTGGCAGTGTTGCTAAGCTAGTTTGTTGTTTTCATTCTAAAATTGGAGTTCGTTTAAAAATGTACTCAATATGCTTTTAAGAAAATTATCATCTACATATTGTAGCCAATTTATTACGAATGGGAAATCTATATGAAACTAAAAATCGACGCAAATGCAATATTTCCAATTGTCAGTTGTGCAAGCATGAAGCTAACAGTAGTTCTTGTGTTGTTGGTGATCATTTTTGGAGGATCGAAAAGTTCTCTGGAAACGATTTTAAATGCGGTTTTCGAGAAACCCCAGCTTGATGTCCCTACTGGACGAAGCGTTTGCTTCTTCGACCTTGGCTGGGATCAAGCAAGTGGCTTGCAAGTTTTTGCAATGAAATCAATTTTAAATGTATCTATAACTAATTTCGATTTGCAAAGTGCATACAAATTTGTAGACGTATCTGGCATATGTGCGATCAACATTGTTCTGCTGGGTAAAAAGTCAAATCTGGCTGATCTTTTCAAATGTCTCAGTTTTGACAAGTACTCAATGTTCGTGATAACCAACAGTGAATCAGAATATTCATTGAACTTCGCGAGGATCTTTTTGAAACAAGGAATCACAAATGTACTGTTTCTAGAACAAATCGGTTCATCTGTGAAGCCGTTTGTGTACAATCTACAGCTAACGGAGCGGATCGCCAAATCTATGCTCGAGCGACAAGCTATCAAAACTTGACGGGTATCCGTTTTCCGTATTGGCTCTTTTTACTTATGCAGTTGAAGATGACATAGATTACGTACACTATGTCCTTCTTAATGTACTGAGTTTCATCATCTCATATCAGAACACTACACCAATGTTTCAGTTTTTGGAAGAAAATTCGCCACATGTGCAAAAGTCACACTTTGATGTGATTATTCCTTATTTTGAAACATACAAATTCGAAAATCAAAACGTAATTGAAACAGTGCATTTACCGTTCAGTATTAAATATTGTCTCATTGTTTCAAAGATACAAGATCCTCAGTACCAGATGATTCTGTTTCGACCGTTCCAATTCCAGCTGTGGATATTTATTGTAGCCGCGTATTGTGTAAATTGGATCTTTGACATCGCTTTACCTAGAAAGCCCACTTCAATCGAATGTATTAAAATACTTGCGTTATCATTGAGCTTGTTTACCCTTTGTGAATTTTATGCGGCCAAGTTGATTGCTTTTTTGAATTCTCCAATCGATACCGTTTATCCGAAATCTCTCGAAGAATTCAGATCTTCGTCACTGAGGCTTATTACACAAAACCCACAGTTTTTGGTGTATCTTGAGACGATACCCGTGTTGCGTGGGAAGTATGCTCTCTACAATAAAACATTGGCGTATGACTGGAATCAGCTAGCTTTGATCGACAGGTGCAACATCTTCAAAGACAAAACAGTTCCAGAACCCCAGGGTGGTATGGGAGTGGTACTCAGTTCTAGCAAGTATCATGTCATAGATCAGCCACTAGCCGAAATGAAATTCCCGCTGTTGTTTAACAAACGGAGTCCTTTGGGTAGAACTACACGCAGGATCATCAATCGGATATCTGAGGTTGGATTATGGCGAGGTATGATCAAAAGGCAGAAACTTAAGGCAGGAAAAAGTACGGAAGAAATGGAAGTGAATGTCCCGGATGCATTCTACGGATTCATGCCAATTTATTATACTTTGGGGAAGGCATGGATTATATCATTAGTTTTGTTTGTTCTACAATGGATTTATGTGAAATATCTAAGGCAAATTCAGTACAACTTAGTGATCTTAATTGGCCTGAGTGCTTTTCTAAGGAACTCAACAATTATGATAGTTGATATGTTTGAAAATGAAATAATGAGTATTGTTCTTATAAAGAGTGTAAATGTGTACTTAATAGATTTGTTTATTGATGCCATTGACCAATACGCAAGTAAGTAATTTAGCGGTAGAACATCAAATGATTACACAAATGCTGTTAGTAAAATTAGCATGTACTGCGGCTCAACACTTAAAAGCTTTTACAAAATATTTTTTTTTCTAAAGTGCAATTTCTTTGAGAATAAATTTGAGTGATCACTCCCAAATGATACTTTGAACGCTTAGTTATGAAGGTCGTAGTGGCGCTGATTTTACTGCTGATCAGTCTTGGAATATCGGAGAGTTCGTTAGAAACAATTTTCGGGCATGTATTGGAAAATGCCCTGTTAGATGTCCCTGCAGGACGAAGTGCTTGCTTCTTCAGCCTGGGATGGGACAAATCAAGTGACTTACAATCTTTTGCGATGAAAACTACTTTAAAGGTATCTTTCACTCATTTTGGTCTACAAAAATCATGCAAGAAAATTGATGTTTCTGTCACGTGTGCACTCAATATTTTTCTGGGGAGTAAATTGTTAAATCTAGATGAACTATTTGACAGGTTCAGTTTTGAAAAACACTCTAAATTTATAGTCATTTGCAGTGATTCTGCAAATTCATTGAACCTTGCAAAGTCTTTGCAGCTGGAAGGAATCACGAACGTACTGTTTCTTGAACAAATTGGTTCGTCCGTGATTCTGTTTACATATAATCTACAATTGACAGAGAGGATCATCGAATCTGAAAGTGAAGAAGATATCTTCCCAAACAAACTTTCAAAACTATACGGATATCCGTATGCTTTGTTAGTTCTGTTAACCCATGAAAATGACAAAGATATAGATTACATGCATTATATTCATCACACTGTACTAAATTTCATTATAACTCATCAAAACGCGTCACCACATTATCGGTTTATGTACGAGAAATCGCCACATATTTTCGAATCATTTTTTGATGTGGTTATTCCCTACTTTGAAATATATAACTTTGAAAATCACAACGCGGTCGAAACAGTGAAATTGCCAATAAGTACAGAGTGGTGTCTTGTTGTGCCCAAGGTGCCTGATCCTCAGCATCTTTTGATACTGTTTCGACCGTTCCAGTTGCAACTTTGGATAGTCATTTGGATCGCGTATGGTATCTCAAGTTGGCTCTTACCCCAAGCTTTGCTCCAAAAGCTAGCTTTATTCGAAAGTATGAAAGCTCTCGCCGTTTCATTCTGTTTGTTTATCCTTTGTGAATCGTACTCAGCCAAGCTGATAGCCTTTTTGAATGCTCCGATCGATACCATTTACCCAAAGTCGCTTAACGAGTTCAAATCGTCGCCAATTCGACTTTTAATACCATACCCAGAGTTCTTGGTCTATGTTGAGACGATACCCGAATTGTACGGGAAGTATGACCTTTACAATCAATCAACGACGTATAATTGGGATCAAGTAGCGGTTATCGACAGCTGTAACATTCTAGAAGACAAAACCGTTCCAGAACCCCAAGGAGATATGGGGTTGGATTATGGAAAGGTTTGATTAAAGAGCAGAAACGTGAGGCTGGAAAAAGTACTAGAAAGCTGGATTCCAAAGCTCCAGATGCTTTCTACGGAATTATGTCGGTATATCGCACCATGTGGATTTCATGGATTTTATCAATTGAGTTGTTTGTCCTACAGTGGATTTATGTGAAATTTTTCAGGCAAATTCACTACAACATTACGTTTATAATTGGTTTGAGTGTGTTTCTAAGATATTGAACACCAAAGATGTTTTCTACATTGTATTTTATACAATTAGGAAAAAAACACTCTGTTCTAATCACCTATGACAATTCCGTTTAACAAAAAAAAAAAAAAAAAAACAATTAAGGAATCGATTTTGATTCAACAATAAAGGAAAAGCAGAAATGTTTCTTAATTGTTTTTGAGTGATGACAGTACGAAACAAAACATAAAAGTCGGAAAACCAATATGTACCATTGAGTGACATCAATATAGAAGCATGATCAATCCAATGTTTAGTTTTGAGAATCCAGCAACAATGAAGGCTAAATTGGTGCTGATTTTGTTGTTGATCGGTGTTGAATGTTCCGAGAGTTCCCTGGAGGCCGTTTTCAGGCAAGTGCTGGAAAAAGCCTTACGGGATGTACCTGCAGGACAGAGTGTTTGCTTTTTCGATCAAGAAATGGGCATATCAGGCGATTTGCTTACAATTGCTATGAAAATCACTTCAGCGGTTACTTTCGAACATTTTGAACTTGGGCAATTAGGCAAATCAGCAAACTGTGATGTCTCAACTGTTTGTGCGATGAATATTTTGCTCATGAACAAGAAGTTTAACTTGGTTAAACTTTTCAAAGTGTTCAATTTTGACAAATACTCAAAATTCATAGTCATTTGCACAGAATCTTTAGCATCGCTAGAAATTGCAAAGTTTATGCAAACTTGGGGAATCACAAACGTATTGTTTCTTGAGCAAAGTACTTCTTCTGTTCAGCTCTTTAGCCACAATTTGTTATTGACGGAAAAGGAAGTAAGGATATCTCTCGATGCTAATCTTTTCCCTAACAAGTTATCGAATCTAACCGGATATTCCTATTCCATAATCGTATTATATAGTCAAGTGAAAGACGTAGAGTACGAACATGGCCAGTATATGCGTCTCAGTTTATTGGACTTTATACTATCTCGCCAGCATGCCGCAGGAAACTATCGAGTACTGTATGAAAACCCAGCTCAAAGTTTCAGCGCAGCGTTTGATGTAATCGTTCCTTACCTACGTGCCTATGAGTTCAAACTCCTGGAAACAATTGAACAAGTATTTCTACCGATGACTACAAAGTTTTGTCTTATTATGCCCAAGGTTCGAGATCCCAATAGCACATTGATACTGTTTCGACCCTTTCAGTTCCAGCTGTGGGCATTTGTAATCGTCGGATATTGCGTGTTGAACTTAGCCAAACATCTTCGAACAAAATACTTCCCCAGTGCCTTTGGAAGCAGCCTAGAACAGAGGCTTGATCGAATGAGAATTCTAGGAAAATCGTTCTGCTTGTTCATCCTATGTGAATCTTATTCAGCCAAGCTGACAGCTTTCTTGAACTATCCTATGGAAACCGTTTATCCCAAAACATTGGAAGAGTTCATATCGTCGCCAATAATGCTCCAAGTACCACATCCAGAGTTTATGATTTACGCCGCAACGATGCCGTTCTTAGCTGGGAAGCATGCCCTGTTCGATCCATCTAAGCAGTATAACTGGGACCAAGTTGCGTTAGTCGACAAATGCAACAGTCTGAAGGACAAGTTCGTTCCAGAACCTAAGAGTGATATGGGGGTAATACTGAGTCCCAGCAAGTATCACGTCATAGAACAGTCAATTTTCACCGTTCAGTATTCGCTGCTGTTCAGCAAGCAAAGTCCACTGACAAGAACGGTCAGAGAAACCATCAATTGGATGTTTGAAGTTGGAATTTCGAGCCGATTTATTAGGGAACGTAAACGGGAAGCTGGCCAAAGGATTTCTAAAAGGAAAAAGGCCACAAAACATTCGGATGCGTTTGATGGATTCTTGCCTATATATCGTACAGTTTGTAAAATGTGGATTTTATCGATCGTTCTGTTTGTCCTACAATGGGTTTATGCTTTAGTGCTTAAGCAAGTTTACTACAATGTAATGTTTCTATATGGATTGCGAATTTTCTTAAGAAGTTACTTATAATTAAGGTTATAATGTCAAAGAAGTGTTTTAACTGCAACATTGTTTCTGTTTCTATATTTGAACAATATAAAAATCTATAAGTAAATTGCTTGACTTAGTGCCATTGTAAGCCAATTTCATTGCTTTTAAAACAAATTGTGCCTACTGAAGGACGTCCTCTAAAGTGTTTGTTTTTATTTGAAAGCATTTCAATTAAAAGTTCAACACAACAAAATGTGTATTCACCATTCAAGCTAGATAGTTCGAATGAGGCCATTTCAAACTATTGAGTGATTATGGAGGTGTCATTTTTGATGCATCTGTTGTTGGAAAGTTTGGAAGGACCGGAGAGCTCGTTAGAGCCAGTTTGCGGAAAAGTTTTGGAGAAAGCCCAGTTGGATGTTCCTTCAGGACGAAGTGTTTGCTTCTTCAACCATGGCTGGGATCAATTGAGTGGTTTGCAAGCTTCTGCAATAAAAACTGCCACTAAGGTATCTTTCACACATTTTAATCTTCAAAAATCAGTAGATGTTTCTGGTACGTGTGCGCTAAACGTTTTATTGTTTATCCAATTGTCAAATCTGGAAAAACTTTTTAAAAGTTTTAGTTTGGACAAGTACTCGAAGTTCATAATTATCATCCGAGATTCTATGAATTCAATCGATTTTGCACGTTTCTTACTGACACAAGGAATAACAAACATGTTGTTTCTCGAACAAACTGGCTTGTCGGTTAATATGTATACGTATAATCTGTTGACAGAAAAGATTAACAGATCGTTACTCGATGCAGATTTATTCCCAGACAAACTTTCAAAGCTCTCCGGTTACCCGTATACTGTTATAACTCTCTTCTCTCGAATTTTCGATAGCGAATTAGAATACGTGCAGTACATCCATCTAAATTTACTAAATTTCATCATAACGCATCAAAATGCAACAAGAAAATTTCGAGTAATGCATGAAAAAGTATTCCCGAATCGCATACCGTACTTCGATGTTATCGTTCCTTACATTGATTTTTCCATATTTAAAAACTCTGAAATGATTCATCAACTACCCCTCCCATTCTCAACTACGTGGTGCCTTATTGTGCCAAAAGTACAAGATCCCCGGTTCCTCATGATACTGTTTCGACCCTTTCAATTCCAGCTATGGGTATTTGTGATCATTGGGTATTGTATGATATATTGGATCCAAATTTTTTTAACATTTCACTTTGCTAATTGTTTACCCAGCAAACTGCCTTCGTTCAAACGTATGAAGATTCTCGCCCTAGAATTTTGCCTGTTTATCCTTTGCGAATCCTACTCGGCCAAGTTGACAGCTTACTTGAACTCTCCGATCGACACTGTCTATCCCAAATCGCTTGCAGAATTCAGATCGTCACCAATGCAGCTGCTTATATCGCAACCGGAGTTTTTAGTTTACCCCAAGATGATGCCCGTTCTCAACGGAAAGTATACTCTTTTCAACCAGTCCATGGCGTATGACTGGAACCAAGTCGCGTTAATCGACCGGTGCAACATTCTCGAGGATCAATCCGTCCCAGAACCCCAAGGTGAAATGGGAGTGGTATTCAGCTCCAGTAGGTACCACGTCATAAACGAGCCCTTGGCGGTCTTGAAGTTCCCGATGTTATTCAACAAACGGAGTCCTTTGGAGAGAGTTGCTAGCCAAATTATCAATCGAATGTATGAAGCAGGTTTGTGGCAAGGATTCATGAAAGCCCCAAAGCGTGAGGCTGGAAAAAGTAGTCATGCCGTGGAAGCTAAAGCTCGGGATGCATTCTACGGGTTTATGCCAGTATTTCGGACCATGGGAAATGGATGGATTTTTTCTATTCTTTTGTTTGCTCTGCAATGGATTTATGTGAAATTTCTTAGACAGATTCACTACAGTATTATGTTTTTAATTGGATTGAGTGTATTTTTAAGGAATTGATCATGAAGGTGTTTGCTACATTGAGTTCTATGCATCAAAGGGATAGTGGAATGGAATGGGTTGAATTTAAATGACTACCTGGAAGTATTTACTGACAGTGCTAGAGTGTGATAAGTGATTCAGAACAATAAAAAAGAATATTCTAGAAGCTTTTAATCAAATAGGCATACTTATATAAAAAATAAAACAAGAATGAAATTGTTTCTACTCAGCAAACGCAGAAACCACGTCACTGAGATATTCTTACATAACAGGTTCTTCTTTTTGCTGGCGTGTAGAAATCATGAAGGTCACAGTGGTGCTGATTGTATCGATGATCTATTTTGGCACTTCAGAGCGTTCTTTGGAGGTCGTTTTTGGAGATGTATTGAAGAAGACACAATCCAATGTCCCTGCTGGAAAAAGTGTTTGCTTTTACAATCTTGGAATGGACAGATCAGGTGATTTACAGACTTATGTAATACATACCACTTTAACGGTTGCTTACGTACATGTTGACCTTGAACAATGGAGCAAGTTGAAGAAATGTGATGTTTCTACATGTGACTTGAATGTTTTGTTTTTGAGTAAGAGGTTTACCTTGGACGAACTTTTCAAACTTTTCAGTTTTGATAAATACGCAAAATTCATAGTCGTATACACGGAACTACTGGAATCGTTAACAATTGCAACGTTCTTACATCGATGGGGAATCACAAACGTATTGTTTCTTAAACAAGGTAGTTCATCAATTTATATGTTTGCCTACAACTTGTTGCTCACAGAAAAGATATTTAGAACAACACTTGACGCAGATCTTTTTCCAAACAAGGTGACGAATCTAACTGGGTATCCGTATTCTATAATCGCACTTTATACGCAAGCAACCGATGTGGAATACGAACATGGACAATATTTGCGCTTAAATTTATTGGAATTCATAATATCGAGACAAAATGCTACAGGAAACTATCGAATTATGTATGAAAAGTCACCCAAGATTTTTAGTTCGAATTTTGACGTAATAATTCCATACTTGCGTGGTTTTGAGTTTAAAAATGATGCAAGCATTGAACAAGCATCTATACCGATGACAACAAGATTTTGTCTCGTTGTGCCCAAAGTGCGCGATCCTGATGGTATCTTGATACTTTTTCGACCGTTCCGGTTCCAGCTGTGGGCATTGATAATAGTCTGCTACAGCCTGCTAAACTGGATCAAACATCATTTTGCTGATTATTTGGCAACCAAACTGCCTCTAAAACGCACTAACGCGCTTGCCGAGTCCTTCTGTTTGTTCATCCTATGTGAATCTTACTCAGCCAAGCTGACAGCTTTTTTGAACTCGCCGATCGATACGATTTATCCCCAAACGTTTACCGAGTTCAGATCATCGACCATACAGCTCCTCGTGCCCCATCCAGAGTTTATGGCGTACGCCGCAACGATGCCGGTTCTACACGGGAAGCATGTTCTGTATGATCCTGTAGTTGAGCCTGATTGGGACCAGGTAGCGCTCATTGACAACTGTAACTGTCTGAAGAACAAACTGATTCCCGAGCCCCAGAGTGACATGGGAGCAGTGTTGAGTTCTAGCCGGTATCATGTAATTGATCAACCTTTGTTCGCTGTACAGTATTCTTTACTGTTCAATAAGCGAAGCTTTTTGGTGAAAAATACCGAAGAAATTATTAAACGCATGTTTGAGATTGGAGTGTTGTCACGAATTATTAAGGAACGAAAGCGCGAAGCTGGGAAAAGTATCAATGAAAATGTCATTCAACATCATGATGCCTTCTACGGATTCATGCCAGTGTTTCGTTCCTTGGGAAGAATGTTTCTTTTATCGAGCGGGCTGTTCGTGTTGGAATGGATGCATGTCCTAGTGTTTAGGCAAATTTACTACAACATTGTGTTTTTGATTGCCTTGAGAGTTTTCTTATATAACTAAACATGCAATTTAGGTACAAGGAGTTGTTTGTAGTTGTATAGACTTAAATAAACAGTTTGAACGTTTTAAATGTCATTGACTGCTTTAAAAAATATTACCTGTTGAATTAAAAACTAAAAGTCACTCTACAGTTACCTGACAGTATACAGATATAAAGTTAGAAGGGTTAGTACATTCGAAGCTTTTACAACTGTCGCGTAATCATGAAGGTAACACGTTTGAGTACTCTACTTTTATTGCACAATATTGGGTGTTTGCAAGGTTCTTTAGAAACCGTTTTTGAAAAAGTGTTGGAAAACGTACAGTCGGATGTACCTGCTGGACGAAGCGTTTGCTTCTTTCATTTTGGATGGGACACGTCAGCTGATTTGCTTAATTTTGCAGTGACAGTCATTTCAACTGCTACTGTCGTAAATTTTGATGTACAGAAGGCTAGTGAATTTAACAAGGTTGATGTGTCAATTACTTGCTCATTGAATATTTTATTTTTGATGCAAGAATCGAACTTGAATGAAATTTTTAAAAAGTTTAGTTTTGAAAAATACTCAAAGTTTATTGTACTGTGCAGAGACCTAAACTCACTAAGAATTGCCACGTTCATGCAATCATGGGGAATCACAAGTGTATTGTTTATAGAGCAAACCGATTCGTATATCAATTTGTTCATGTACAACTTGCTACTATCGAAAAAGATACCTAAATCATCACTCGATGGCGATCTTTTCCCCGACAAGCTATCAAATCTGACAGGGTTTCCGTACTCGGTGACAGTTCTCTATACGCAATCAGGCGACGTGGAAACAGAACACGGACAGTTCATTCGTTTGGACCTGCTAGATTTTATTGTAACGCGCCAACGCACCACGGGAAATTACCGGATAATGTACGAAAAGTCACCCCAGATATTCAGGTCTTACTTCGACGTTATTGTTCCCTTCTTAGCCACCTACACGTTCAAGTTCCATGAAGCGATTGAAGAAGTGAACCTGCCGATGACCAGTGAGTTCTGTCTCGTGGTGCCCAAAGTTCGCGATCCGCAGTACCGCACGATATTGGCTCGGCCGTTTCAGTGCCAGTTGTGGATCTTCATAATCGTTGGATATTGCTCGATAAACTGGATCAAGAAGCTTAGCTACAAACACTGTAGGAAACATATGGACAGTGAATTTCCCCTGTTTGAGCGTATGAAGATCCTGTTCGAATCATTTAGTTTATTCATCTTGTGCGAAGCTTACTCAGCCAAGCTGATAGCATTGCTAAGTTCACCGATCGATACCGTATATCCACAATCTTTAGCTGAGTTCAGGTCATCATCGATTCAGCTGCTAGTGCCACATCCAGAGTTCATGGAGTACGCTAAGAATATGCCAAAGCTGAATGGAAAGTACGCCCTCTGGAATCAGTCTGCGCAGTATGACCGGGACAAGGTTGCACTGGTGGACAAGTGCAACAGTCTCAAGGATGAAACGGTTCCAGAACCCGCCAGTGACATGGGGGTAGTGTTGAGTTCCAGCAGGTATCATGTCATACCGGAACGGCTGTTTGTCTTACAGTTCTCGTTGCTGTTCAACAAGCGAAGTCCGCTGGTAAGGAAGACCCGCGAGATCGTTGACAGGATGTACGAAGCTGGCGTTTGGCAGGGAACGGTGAAGGAACGTAAGCGTGAAGCTGGAAAGGCCAAGCAAAGTTTGGGCAAAGTATATCCGGATGCATATTACGGAATTATACCGTTGTATTTTACTATGGTTGATTTTTGGGTCATTGCCGTTATCCTGTTTATTTTTCAATGGATTTATGTAAAAGTATTGATACGGTTTTACTACAATGCAATGTTTTTGATTGGATTGAATGTTTTTCTTCGAAAGTAAACTGGGCTGGTCATCAAGATGTTTGGAGAAAACTAATCATTCGATGAGTTGAAACTGTAAGAATGTAAGTTACCTTTTTCAATCAGTCATCATTGACTACATAAATAAGCATACATTTAAGTGTCCAATGCTCTTAAAGGTTCAAATTACTTTCAACGAATTAAACATGCACTAATGTAACTTTAATATTTTGCTGACAAATAAATGCTAGTCTCAAAAGGCTCAACATTACATGTAATGACACTAAACGCATCACTCCGTACAGTCTCTTATCCGGTGCAAAATGATCCTACTTTTACTACTAGCATATTGCAGAGCTGCCAGTTCTTCTAGTATCGATTTTCAATCGTTTCTTGGCGAAACTCTGACTCAGCTTGAAAATGAAACCCTCGCCCTTGTCAACGTCAACGATGAAGTATCGAATCAAATGGCGGATTATGTCAACTACAGAGTGAATTATGAAAAAGGTATGATCAACGTGGACTCAGACATGATACGAGAATGCTCGATGATTGTGATTAATGCTTCTTGCGTAACTTCGGTAAGATAACCTTAGATGTGATCATTTTGTGATATATTTCAGTAGATTTCTTCACAGGAAATATCAATCATACCATGTCTCAAAGGGAATTCAAAGATCTTGATCATTCACGAAAATTTCGAAGCAATCCGCAAAACGGAACGAATGTTGCGATCCTTTGGAGTAATCAACACATTTCATATTATTCCGAACCCGCTAACGATCGTTACGTTTGACCTTTTTGGCAACAGACAAGCCGATATGCCACCTCGGGAAGCGTCGCTCGCGATCGCTGGTGATCGTTTCCCAGATCTCGCGGGCTATCGCTACAAGGTTCACCATTCCGCTATGGAACCGTACGCTTCGATTGACATGACTCTTACCAGAGAGATCACTCGCCATCAGAACGCGTCGGTTGAGTTCACGGTTGGAGTTGGTGGTATCAAGGAGGTACATTTTGCGTTCAACGCTGGTGACGGCTCGGCTGACTTCAGCATCTACAAAGTGCTGCTGGATGCTGACAGCTCCAACGAGCGAGTGTTTCTCCCCCAGTGGGAGCATCTGTGCGCGATCGTACCGCGACGACACTGGCGACCTCTGATGGTTCAGCTGGTGAAACCGTTTTGTGTGGAGGTCTGGATCTTTTTGGCGTTTTACGTTGCGATCCGTGGGACTAGAGGGCGGAGTCGGTTCTTGAATCACGATTTAGTGTTGGTGATGTTTTTGATCGCGGACTTTTGTCTCATGGAATCGTACCTGGCGAAAGCGATGTGCTTTTTGATCAACATGCGGTACGATCCCGATCCGAAAACGATGGCGGAGCTCGATCGTCGCGGTGAAACGTTCGTATTGCTGAGAACTGAGATGCCGCTTCTTGAGGGATACCACGGATTGAACATTATTGTGGTGAAGGACAAGCTGGACTGGCACTTTCACCAATATTCGATCATTTTGTACTGCAAGATAGCCGAGTACTTCGAGAACACCGACTTCAACTTCAATCCGGACACCAACGATAAGCTGGCAACGATTCTGCACGAACGGTTGATGCGCTATCCGGCATTCTACACCTTTGCCAAGGGGCATCCACTGCGGCACGGGTTCGAAGTGGTCCTGAACAAACTGTTTGATGCCGGAATATGGGCCAAGATTTACAACAAGTGGACCTCGGAGTTACAACAGTTCGAGTCGTTCTTGTCCGGAGAGGAGAAAGTCATAAGTTTCAGTGATATGTGGTCGCTCTGGATTTTGCTGGTTGGAGGATACACGATCAGTGTTTGCTGTTTTGCGCTGGAGAAGATGCGCAAATGAGTATTGAATCGATGTTGTAGGCTAATTAGTATCAACGATGAATGTTTCAGGTATTGCCAAACTTTAATTGCTAAATGTACTCCCACAAGGATTTGTTTGTGTCAAGTCAAAACAATTTCGAACCGAGTGTTGCTACGTAAAGATCTTTGCAAAAATGATCTTGCTACTCTTGATAACTTCTTGTAGTGCGGTGAATTCTAAGAATATTGACTTGATCACGTTCCTGGATCAAACATTGGAGCATTTTCAAAGCGAGACTTTTGCATTGGTCAACTTCGAAGATGAGCTTTCTATGAAAACGTCACGATTTATCTGCTACAGAGTAAACTTTCCACAAGAATCGATCGCTATCAATCATGGCAGCGTACGCGAATGTTCTTTGATCCTGATTGATGAAACGCACTTGAAACCGGTAAGATTCGTTAACACAATTTTGTGATCTGTAACTTGATGTAATGTTTTGCTCACAGGAAGTATCCAGCTTGCCTTGCTTGAGCGCAAAATCAAAATTTATTATTATTCATGGAACATACGACAGATCGAAAGTTCATCAAACGGAACACATTCTGCGTTCCACTGGATGTTTCAACACTTTTCATGTTGTTTCAGACCCGCTAACAATTGTTACGTTTGATATCTACGGAACCATGCAAACCGAATTGTCACCTCTGGAAGCCATTCGTGCGTTCCTCATCGATCGGTTTCCAGACCTTACCGGTTACAATTACAAAATTCACTACACGACAATGGAACCGTACTCTTCGGTGCATGAACATGAGGGCATTGATATTTCGGTCACCAAAGTAGTCGCCCAGCATCAACACGCCACAGTGGAGTTTGTGAAAGACCTTGGACCAAAGCAAATGCGTTCCGCGTTCAAAAAGTACCAGAACGGATCGATTGACTTTAGCATCGCTAGAACACTGCTCTCGGAGAAAGTGTCTACAGATATTGTTTATCTCCCCCAGTGGGAAGAACTGTGCGTAGTTGTACCAAGACGCCACACTCGACCGTTGCTTATTCAGCTCGTTAAGCCATTCAGCGTTGAATTGTGGGTTTTCTTGGTGTTTTACATGGGAGTTCGGTTTACCAGAAGATTTAAACATGTAACGAAACGTGGTATGATCTTGGTGATATTTTTGATTGTGGATTTTTGTCTTATGGAATCGTACTTGGCAAAAGTTTTGTGCTACACAGAAAAAAAAATCATGGTAATATTACATCTGGAAAGGGGTACATCTTTTATGTCAGAAAAAAGGTGTAATTTTACCTCTGGAAATGTGTAATTTTACCACTTTTATGGTGTAATGTCACTTTTTCAGTCTAAATTGAGGTAAAATTACATCATAAAAGAGGTAATATTCAACCTTCCAAAATTAAAGCTTCCAAATTTACATTATTTTTTTCTGTGTACCTGATCAACATGCGCTATGATTCCGATCCCAGAACTATGGAGGAACTGGATCGTCGTGGCGAGTCATTCGTTGTACTGACCTTGGAGAGAGGAATCCTAGAAGGTTACCATGGATTGAACATTGTTGAGGTGAAGCAAAAACAAGTGTGGCATTATCGCCACTATTCGACCATCGCATACTGCAAAATGGCTGAATACCTGGGTCATACGGCAGTTAACTTTGACCTGGAGACCAGCGATAAACTGGTAACGATTTTGAACGAACGTTTGTCGATATATCCAGCGTTTTACCCGTTTGCCGGAGGACATCCCCTTCGAGGCAGGTTTCGCCTTGTACTGGAACGGATGTTCGACGCTGGAATTCGGGCCAAAATCTACAACAAGTGGACCTCCGAGAAGCAACAGTTTGAGTTGTTTTTGACTGGGATGGAGGACGTCATAAGTTTCAGTGACATGCATTCTCTTTGGATATTGATGGTCGGGGGTTATTTGATCAGTTTTGCGTGCTTTGTGCTAGAGAAGTTACTAATAGATATCAGTGATGAGTGCTTTCAGTTCAGGAGATGCTGCCATACTTGAAAATGCTTTCAATATGAAACTTTAATTGCCACGTTCCTAAACTAACTAATGCAAGAATTTGTTTGTGTCAAGCCAAAACAATACCGAGTAAACGTTACTACGCAAAGATCGTGGCAAAATGATCGTACTACTCTTGCTAATATCTTCTAGTGCGGCAAGTTCCTCAAATAACGATCTGAAAACCTTTTTAGATCAAACATTGATACATTTTCAAAACGAGACTTTAGGATTGGTGAACATCAACGATGAGGCCATTCCTAGCGAAACGCTCCAAGTTGTTGGCTACAGAATGAACTTTCCACTGGAAACTAGAACTTTCAGTCAGAGCAGCGTTCGAGAATGTTCGCTGATGCTGATTGAGGCAGCGCACATAACCTTGGTAAGATTCTCCAACAGAATGACGCAGTCTGAATTCTGAAGGTTGTGGTTTTTTACAGGATGTTTCAAGCTTGCCCTGCTTGAGGACCAGCTCCGCAATTCTGATCCTCCACGTATCTTTCAACGTATCGAGAGAAGCTATTCATAGAACGGAGCAAATTCTCCGCTCGATTGGATCATTCAAAACTTTTCACATCGTTTCAGATCCACTGAGCATTGTAACGTTTGACATCTTTTGGAACATGCAAGTCAAACTGCTGTCTCAGGAAGCAATCACGATGGTTCTTGGCGATCGCTTCTTTGATCTTAGTGGCTACCATTACAAAGTTCACTACACGACCATGGAGCCGTACTCTTCGGTGTACGAAAATGAAGGGATTGATATTTCCGTGGTAAAGCTGGTGGTTCAGCATCAGAACGCAACTGTTGAGTTCGTTAAAGAACTTGGTAACTTTGAGGATATGCGATCAGTTTTGGAGCGATACAACGCAGGATCTGTTGACTTCAGTATTGTCAGGACCCCGTTATCAGAGAAATTGTCTAAAGTTCAAGTGTATCTTCCTCAGTGGGAGCAACTGTGTGTGACCGTACCAAAACGTCATACTTGACCTTTGTTGATACAGCTGGTCAGACCGTTTAGACTTGAACTGTGGATTTTTATGGTTATTTATGCAGGAGTTCGAACCAATCGGAAATTGAAACGCATTTCCAAGCACGGTTTGGTTATGGTCCTGTTTTTGATTGTAGATTTCTGTTTGATGGAGTCATACATAGCCAAAGTGTTGTGCTACCTGATTAATATGCGCTACGACTCTGATCCGAAAACTATGGAAGAGCTAGATCGCCGAGGAGAAACATTTGCAGTTCTAGAAGCAGAAAATGAACTTCTCAACAGATATCACGGACTGAAGCTTGTTCAGCTGAGAAGCAAGAAGAAATGGCACTTCTATCTTTACTCTAACATCGTGTACTGCAAAGTTGCCGAATACTTCAACCATGAGAGATCGAACTTCGACCTTTCATTGTTATCCGAGCATTCGTTGGTGAAGGTTGTCTGAATCAACATGACTCGTCGCGTCCCGGCGCAAAACGCCGGCAATATTGCCCTACCTGCGGCTCAAGCAGGCAAAAAAGTGGGAATTTCCAAAAGGAAGGTTGAGGCCTCAACTGATGGCCAAAAACCGGGGATTTCCAAAAGGAAGGTGCTTTTGGAAGTGACATCGAACAGCAAAAAGACGAAAAAGAGCGACGGTACTGTACCGATGGATGAGGAGGAGGAGAACTCTTCGTCGCACGAGGAGCAGCTATTAAAGAACAACAAGTTCGCTGGACTGCCTGACGAGGAGCAGGTAGCGGAAGCAAAGGAGAATGAAGTGAAACAGCAAAAGGAGAAACTGCCTCCTTTTTATGTGAGGCAATCAGCAGCAACGATCGACTTTCGAGCGGGGCTGGTTGAACTCATCAAGTCTGGGAAAGTCCTAGGCAACATTCGTCTGTGTCAGGACGGATTTAAGGTGCTGGTGCAATCCAGGCAGCACTATCAACTGGTCAAGGATTACTTGACCGAAAACGAGGCGGAGTACTTTACCCATGATGTCGTCATGGATAAGCCGTACAAAATCGTCGTCAGAGGTCTGTACGACATGCCAGTGGAGGAATTAGCTGCCGAGCTAAAAGTTTTGAAACTGGATGTGTTGGCCGTGCACAAAATGAGCCGACGCAACAAAGACATCAAGTACCGTGACCAGCTCTACCTGCTGCATTTGGCTAAGGGATCGACGACGCTTCCTGAGCTGAAGGCAATCCGAGCGGTTTTCAACATTATCGTGTCGTGGGAGCGATACCGACCAGTGCACCGTGACGTCACACAATGCTTCAACTGCCTGGGCTTCGGGCACGGAGGTAAGAACTGCCACCTGAAGCGTCGTTGCGCCAAATGTGGTACCGATGCGCACATCACATCCCAGTGCATCCAAGATTCGCTGGTGAAGTGCCTCAACTGCAACGGTGAGCACTCGTCAACCGACCGAAAGTGCCCCAAGAGAGCTGAGTTCGTGAAAATTCGGCAGCAAGCATCGACGAAGAATCAGCCTCAGCGTCGTAGAACTCCTCCAGCCCTGGTGGAGCAAAATTTCCACCTCTTCAACCGCGACGCCAGGTCCCGAACTTGGCACCGTTGCCGTTGGATCCCAGGAAGAGAGCTGAGATGAATCATCCACGGCCGGGTTCCAGCCAGGAGCCGAGACCGCCACCACCGGGCTTCAGCCAGGAGCCAAGACCAACCCAAGAACCAGCAGTTGAGGAAAATGGTAATGATCTTTACACCTCAACCGAACTCCTCAATATTTTCAAACAGATGTCCGCTGCACTGCGTGGATGCAAAACCAAGACCCAGCAGATTGAAGTGCTGACCTCGTTCGTCATCCAGTATGGATCGTAGGTCCCTCAAGCTGCTGAATTGGAACGCTTGCTCCATTAGGAGGAAGAACTTAGAGCTGGTGGATTTTCTTCGCGAGAAGGAGATCGACGTAGCTGCCATCACGGAAACTCATCTGAAGCCCGGTGAAAAAGTTTATCTGCAAAACTACAAGATCGCGACGCAGCTCGACAGGACCACCTCTGGAGGAGGAGGTGTGCTTGTCGCTGTTCATCGTGATCTCAAGCCACGCCGGCTGCCACACTTTAAGCTGGACATCATCGAGGCCGTTGGGGTGGAAATTCCCACTTCGGTTGGCCCAGTACTCTTCATTGCTGCATACTGCCCACGTCAGGTGAATGCCAGAGATGGTTCAGCAGCAAAACTGAAGAGCGATATCCAGAAGCTGACACGGCGGAGCGCAAAGTACATCATCGCTGGTGACCTCAACGCGAAGCATGAAGTTTGGGGCAACAGCAGGAGGAATCGGAACGGAGTGATTCTGCACAACGATCTGCAAAACGGATACTACAACGTTGTGAGTCCGGATCGTCCAACGAGGGTGGCTCGGTCTGGGAATCACTCAATCATCGATTTCTTCATTACCAATATGGCTGAGAACGTGGCTCATCCTGAGGTGTTTGAAGAGTTGAGTTCTGATCACTATCCGGTGGTTGTGGAGGTTGGAGCTTCCGTTACTCCGCAGCGGCAACCAACCCGGAAAGATTACCACAACGTTGACTGGCAGCAGTTTCAGCAAGTGGTAGACAGCAACATCGACTATGATCAACACCCGGAAACTTCTGCTGATATTGATCGTTCGCTGGAGGTGATCCAGCAGGCTATCAACCAAGCAGAGGCTGCCAACGTTCGGGAGGTTCCTGTTAATTTTAAGGTAACTGATATTGACGTAGATACTAAACACTTGATTAGACTTAGGAATGTTTATAGGAGACAATATCAACGGACTGGGGACTATGACAAAAGATTTCAGTTAACAATTTGAACAAAATCATACAAGACCGACTTGACAATATCAGAAATCAAGAATTTTCAAAACATGTAAGCCAGCTTGGGAATTATTCAAAACCATTTTGGAAACTTTCAAAAGTTCTTAAAAACAAACCAAAGCCTATTCCTCCTCTTATTGTTGAGGATTCTCCTTTGATTACATCCGAGGAAAAGGCAAATGCACTTGGGCTTCATTTTGTTAGTTCTCATAATCTTGGCGCTTCCATGACCAGCCGTAAAGAAACATCAGTTGCCAATAGTATTTCAACAATCAATGACTCTACCTTTGAATTTCCTGCAGATTCCCATGTTTCTGGTGAGGAAGTCAAAGTTGCAGTAAAACAAATGAAAAATATGAAAGCTCCTGGCTTTGATAACATTTTTAATCTGGTGTTGAAAAAACAGAGTGATCAGTTCTTTCAACATCTAGCCAATATTTTCAATAAATGTTTGCAACTTGGTTACTTCCCTACCAATTGGAAGCTGGGCAAAGTCATACCAATTTTGAAGCCTCAAAAGATCCAACATCGCCAACAAGTTATCGTCCCATTAGTCTTTTGAGTAGTCTGTCCAAACTCTTTGAGAAGGTCATCTATTCAAGGCTTTTGGATTTTACCAACGATAATAATATAATTTTGAATGAGCAGTTTGGCTTCCGAAAGGGACATAATACTGCTCATCAGCTTACGAGAGTAACTAAAATCATCAAGCAGAACAAGCTTGAGTCTAAATCAACTGCTATGGCTTTGTTGGATGTTGAGAAGGCTTTTGACAATGTTTGGCATGATGGTTTGATACATAAACTGTATTTATACGGTTTTCCAATGTATCTTATCAAAATTATCCAGCACTATCTTTCGGAGAGATCGTTCAGGGTTTTTCTGAATGGGATTGCTTCTGGATTATTCAACATTGATGCTGGGGTTCCCAAGGAAGTATTCTTGGCCCACTTCTGTACAATATTTTTACATCTGATTTGCCTACTCTTCCTGGTAATGGTGTGTTGTCACTTTTTGCTGATGACACTGCCGTTATTTATAAGGGTAAAATAACCAGATATTTAGTTGGCCGTCTTCAGAAGGGTCTTGACGTTCTTTCCGAATACTTTGGCGACTGGAAAATTCGCATAAATGCAGCCAAAACTCAAACCATCATTTTTCCACTTTCCAAATCGGCCAGATTTGCCCCAAAGGATGATGTTTTGATTAAAATGAATGATGTTTCGATACCCTGGTCAAAGGAAGTTGTCTATTTAGGTCTCATACTTGACTCGAAACTTTTGTTTCGGCAGCATGTAGACAAAATATTGAACAAGTGCAGCATTCTCATCAGGTGTTTGTATCCTTTAATTAACAGAAAATCAAAGCTTTCTTTGAAAAATAAGTTAGCAGTTTACAAACAAATAATTTACCCCGTTATTGAGTATGCAGTACCTGTTTGGGAGTGTTGCGCTAGAACTCATAAATTGAAGCTCCAGCGTGTCCAAAACAAGGTACTCAAAATGGTTTTGAATGTTCCTGGCTGGACAAGATCAAGTGAGGTTCATGAATTAGCAGAAGTAAAAACGTTGGATCAGAAGATTCAAGAGAAATGTTTGAAATTCAGGGAAAAATGTGCTATTTCTGAATACCCCTTGATTCAAGGATTGGTTTAGTTTATGGTAAGTTTAAGTTAGTTTTAGGTTAGGTTATGTTTTCTTGACATTTTTTTTTTTTTCCTCATTGTACCTAGTGTTACAAAAATGATAAATCATATACTTTTAAAGTTATGAAAATAAACAGTGTTTAAATCACGAAAAGCAAACTAAAGCTGAAGAGCCACAGCTGACCACTTATTATGTAAACCAAATGTAATTATTATAAGAAAGATTCAATAAAGTATATTTAATTCAAAAAAAAAAAAAAACTTCGACCTTGACACCAACGATAAGCTGGCAACGATTCTGAACGAACGGCTGATGCTCTATCCCGCGTTCTACTCTTTTGCAGGAGGACATCCGCTCAGCGGCAGGTTCCAGCTTGTTCTGGAACGGATGTTCGACGCTGGAATTTGGGCCAAAATCTACAACCGGTGGACGTCGGACTGGAAACAGTTTGAAGCTTACCTGTCTGGGATGGAGAATGTCATATGTTTTGGCGATATGCACTCACTTTGGATTTTGTTGGTTGGTGGCTATTTGATTGGTGTTGCATGCTTTGCAGTTGAAAAAATGTTTAAACGTTAAACTAATGAAACTAAGTGTTGTTTGAATTGTTGATAAAATTGCACAGCTTAAAATGTGATTGAATAAAATTTGGTTGATCTTCAGAAAACTGCACTGATATCGAGTCCAAGCCCCTTAAAAACATGAAAATAATCCTTGTTCAGAACTTCACTTTCTCTAAAACTTATCCCTGAATCGCTTCTTTAAAAAACACATTTTTTCACTTCAATGGGCGCGGCTCGTGGTGTTGATGGCCACCCTTTGTTCTTAATTTGCCTTCGCTTCTAGCTCGGTTTTCTTTAGCCATTGATTGGAATGGGTCGTCAAAATCCAAACGTCAAAAGACTTGGCGCATTTGTTTTTTTTTGATGGCACTTGCTAATTATTTACATGATTTGGGATTATTTTTCAAGTGAGTGACTAACTAATGTGCAGAAGAACATGTTGCCGGTAGTTGGAAGCAATTTCATATCTTAAGCGCTTTGAAAACGTTAGCGCAAGTGAAAAGATATTGATGGCGACTTTCGTTAAGCAGTTAACCTCTGTGTGGATGTGTGTGCCACCAAAATTATGAGAAATGGTCTCGCAAAATAGAAATTATGATAAAAAGAACATTAAATTTGTAAGCTTTTTGGCCAGTAAATGGCATAAATTTGCGTGCTTACTCGAGGCGGTGTTGTCGCTGGTAAGTTAAAAGCCTAAATAGTCTTTTTGGAGTTTTAATCGAGCATCAAACTCTGCATATGACGAAGATAGGTTTGGAAAGGGCATATTTCCCCTAGATGGCGATTTTAAAATTCTTGGATGGGCTTGCCGTCGGTTCACCGAACCATCGGAAAACTATTCCCATCGCTTTGTCAATTTTGGCATAGTGATAGAATGTCGAAATCTTCAAGTTGATGATATCTCTGGACTTCACGGAAAAAAGTCAATTCTTGAAATCGTGAATTGTGTTAACGAAGGAATATTTTCACGTTTATAGTGCGAATGCACCATACTCATGAATGTGTTCCTTCGTGATTCTCAAATTCATGAACACAATTGACGATTACAGGAATTGATTTTTTCTGTGTTGATCGAATAAACATTGCAGGATTCGAACCTTTTCTCAGTTAAGAACGATACACCTCAATTCTTCAGCGATGGATTAATACACTCTGTCCACACTCGTCCGCATTGACCACTCCGACTAGTAAAAGTCCTTCTTGTATGCCAGGTAAGTGAAAGAGAAGATTTAATTAAATCCAACCGCCAGGATAATAAACTACGCGAACAAACTACCGGTAGCTCGATATCGCGAGTTTATGGACGGTTATTTAATGCAAATTTTACGCCCGAGTATTGGCGATTGGCGATCACTTCTGGGTAGTAGAGTAGGTACGGCCGAAGAGATCGTGGCATCGCGATGGCGCACACATTTTTCACCGAGATTGCTCGGTCCGTCTGTAATTTGTGTAAAATCTGGAGTAGCTGCGAGCGGGAAGCCCTAATTAAAGTTTCGGACGATCGAGTGGTTACTGTGGCTCCGCTTAAAGAACTGGTCAAACGGGGTGGGAAATAGATTAGTCGATTTGCGCGCGGCTCAATTAAGCGAAGTCTTGCGCGGTTGGTAATTAGAATTTATGACACCAGAAGAGTGCACTGGAGCACGGCGGCTACGCGCAAGTCTCCAAGAAATATGAGGCGATTAGAGCGGCTTCTGTGGGACTTAATTGAGCGGAGCACTTAGCAATATCTAGTAATGGGACAAAGTTTTTGCAGAGAGCGGGAAAACGCCCTCGATTTTGCGCAGTTAAAATCCTCATAATTCGAGTAAAATCCCTTACAACATGCTTATAAGCTAACAGTTTCCAAAGAGCGTCTATAGCTCAAATTGTAGCAACTTTTTGCTTGTTGTTTCAAAGAAATGGTTACTTACTTTTTGGCACTGTCGAGAAAAAACTCGAACTCCTTGCCCATCTTGCAGCAGAGCGCCTTCCGAAAGTGTCCCTGCGAGCAGTTGGTGTTGACCATGTGGTTGTCTGGAATGAAAACAAGAACGAAACAAAGAAAAAAAAAACTTGAGGAAAAAATAACAACTCAAAATGTACAACAGAAATAATGGGACCAAATCGTTGGACCTGATCGAAGAAGAAGGAAGGGGGAAAAGGTCGAGTTGAACGGAACAGCAAAGTGAAATACGCTAATCAAAATGTTCAAAATATTTTCAAAACATAACTTGATTTTCGAACCGGGGGTCCCAGTTTGTTCGGTATGTGCGAGGTGACCTGGGAGTGGCGGGATGGAAGGAGAGGGTAACGCGTTAATTAACGGTGCAATAAAAGCTGTGAAATGAAGCGCAGAACTTTTCTTCTGGAGACGCGAAAGTCCAGGAGAAAATTAAGGGCTGACGGATTGATTGATCTTTTTGAAGAATTGTGGTCTGCGATTGTAGAATAAATCATAAGTTTATGACAGTGTTTTTAACAATGTGTTAAGTGATTGATGATGAGATTTGAAATTTGAATATCATGTGAAATAAGTACTGAAATTAATATTTTTAACAGTGACAATAAGCTTGCATGAAATCTTGTAATTTTCATGGAAATTTCACACTTAATTTTTTTTACCGAATTCGGTTGTTGAAAAATCGGTAAAGTTTAGATCGGTAAATCAAATGTCAAAATGATCAAAATTTTACCGAATTTCGGTTGTAAGATGAACGGTAATGAGCTCCATTACCGAATTTCGGTAAGTTTTTACCGAATTCAGTAATTTTCAATTTACCGAACTGTCCAGCAGTTGAAAATTAGGTACACTTTGTCTAAATCGGTAAAAAATCTGTAATAGTATTTGTTATATAATTTTTATGGAAATCATCTTTTCATGAGCTTTTTATAGCGAAATGTTCGGCATGAGGTTCTGAACAAAACGTAGTACTAGGTTTCTGTCAAACTTTAAATTGTTTACAAGTTTTATCACAAAATGTGCATAGTGCCCAAGGTGTGTAAATACTTTTTGCCTTCCTCACTGAGGTAAGGCTATAATCATGCTCTATAAATGAACTTCGTATAAAAACACCGTAGACCCACCTTCATGTATACATATCGACTCAGAATCGAAAACTGAACAAATGTCTATGTGTATGTGTGTGTATGTGTGTGTGTATGTGTGTGTATGTGTGTGTGTATGTGTGTGTATGTGTGTGTGTATGTATGTATGTGACCAACAAACTAGCTCATGTTTCTCGGCACTGGCTGAACCGATTTGACCCGAACTTGTTGCATTTGACTTGGTTTAGGGTCCCATAGATCGAGTTTTATACAGATTGAAGTTTCGATAAGTAGTTCAAAAGTTATGTATAATGTTATGTTATGTATTATGTCGGATCCACCATCCGACCTATTGTTGGTTAGTTTATCAAAAGACCTTTCCAACGAGTCCAAACATTGAAGATCTGGCAACCCTGTCTCGAGATATGGCCTCTTAAGTGATATTGATGTACTTTTTTGAAGCCGGATCTCACTTAAATGTATGTAAACTATGTCCGGCTCCACTATCCGACCCGACGTTGGTTAGGTTATCAAAAGACCTTTCCAACGAGTCCAAAACATTGATGATCTGGCAACCCTGTCTCGAGATATGGCCACTTAAGTGATATTGATGTACTTTTTTGAAGCCGGATCTCACTTAAATGTATGTAAACTTTGTCCGGATCCATCATCCAACCCATCGTTGGTTAGGTTATCAAAAAACCTTTCCAACGAGACCAAAACATTGAAGATCTGGCAACCCTGTCTCGAGATATGGCCACTTAAGTGATATCGATGTACTTTTTGGAAGCCGGATCTAAAAATAGATGAAACTTGTGTACAGCCATTGTTGTGAGGAAGGCTCCAACCACATAGGTGGATTAAGTTAGTTTTTACATACTGTAGATGAAAAAACACCCAGACATGTCACATAATGACAGATACAAAATTTCATGTATTTTTACAACTGGCAACCCTGCCAAGAGTTTTAGGAAAAAATGTCATCGCCGTCGTGCTAACTTGTCGTACGTGCATTTCGGGCTAAATTGAGTTAAGAACTTCATTTTGTGCAGCTCACAAAGCCTCACCTTTTGACCTTTACAGATTCCCAAAATTCGATTACAATCCTTAGATATTCAACGAAATATGAAAAAAAAACTCCGTGCATTTTTATCACTTTTCAAATGAAAGTAGTTTCGATCTTGTCGTGCTATGTTGTCACTCCCTGAAAATTTATGTAAGTGCGACAACTGGCCAAAGGGATTTCAGGTCAGAACGCGTTCGGCGCACGTACAAGTTAGACTACCGTAAACGTTTGTAATTATAACTCGGGACTCCAGCAACCAAATTCAATCAAACTTTGGGACAATGCACATAATGGTCAGGCAAACAAAACGTGTTTGTTATTGTTTACATTGCGTGCTTTCGTTTTTGTTTATTTAAGGTAAAACATTCAAACGCGTTTTTCTCGGAACGTCGAAATGGCGGGTGCGACAAGATAGCACGACGACGTCGATGTGAGGTTATAAACATTGGCTACCATTTAGGATTTGTAGACTCCACAGTATCTCCACTAGCCAAGCTCAAAAATTGGCTCTTGAGACCGTCATCTCCAATACCGTTCGGACCTTCAACCGATAACAATCGCCACGTCGAAACGCGGTGGGTCATAAAGCCCGAACGACCCCATCACGTTTCCCCGACACATTTCGGCCCCGGTAATGTCACCATCACTCATTTGCACCATCTTGCGAGGTTTTTACGACAATTTTAAGGGTCTCCCGGGCCACATTCCTAGCCCAAACGGCAAAGTGCGTCACCCAAACGACAAACGTCAAAGCTTATCGATCCCTTCCAATCGATCATCGATAGCTCAAAGTTTGGCTCGACTTTATGACGGTTGCGGGCTCGGTACCCAAACATGGATCTCCTTGCCTTGGATGGCCGCCATTAATCAAGTTTCACTCCATGAGACGAAAAGCCAAGCCAACACGCAACAATAGTGGAAGCTGACTCAAACAACGATTTTTATTGGATTTTAATAAGAAGAACCCCGAGACGACAAACCCTACAAAAAAAAAATGACATGATCTTCGATTAAAGTGACGAACCCCGTTGCCGCGGCGTTGGTGGTTTGTTTTATATTTGTTTGTTCTTTCTCCTCTCTTTTCGGGGTCTCTTCCTCGTGTTTCGGACCGCTTCGCGACGCGACCTTGTTGCTGGAAGCCACGACGTGGTCATTATGTTCGATTTATTTTATGTTCATTTAAACTTTTTATGACAGCTCACTCACTCAATTGGGGAGTCGCTTCGCCGTGGGTAATCGAAAAGTTTTAATCGTTTAATAGGAGAGGGCACCCCCTCTCGTACCTCTGAGAAGACACAGTTACAGTTTTGTTCTTTCCTGTTTTGTTTTCTGCTGAAACAAAAAAAAAAAATGTCGAAAGAAGTGGAGAGTTCTCATGTGATTGATATCAATAAAAGTTCATAAAAATGAGAAACTCAAGAACGAACTTAGAGGGAGGCACTTTACGATTCACAATGACGAGAGAGAGAGAGAGAGAGAGAGAGAGAGAGAGAGAGAGAGAGAGAGAGAGAGAGAGAGAGAGCAAGTGACTCGCGAGGTCATTAAATTTGGATACACTTTTCCGATAGACCTAGACGACGAGGAGGAAGCTGCTTTGTCTCGTCACTTTAGCCTTTGAATGGGAGGTTTTAAGTGGAATTCGAAAAGTACAAAAAAATAAAATTTAATTGAATTTTTATGGTCTTCGATTGACGAACGCGATAATCGGAGCGGCATGGCGCGCGGGACTGTACCAGGAAATTGGGGGTCTATGCTGGGAATGGGTTCCTCGCTGGAGGTCAATGTGTTTTGAAGGAACCCAGGAAACAATTAGTTAAAACCATGATTTTTAAACATTTACAATCATTTCGAAAACCGTACTCATTCAATATTTAACAATATTACTGAGTTTAGGTCTAAAGTAACACGTTTTAATCTAATAAGTCTGGATTTTTTTAAAGTCCAATAAATATTTTTTTTGTGTGCTTTTGGATACTCCTGACTCAAAGCGGTTTCAAAATACTCAGCAACTCAGCAAAAAATAAAATTTTGGTTAATTGAATCTTCTAAAAAAAACTCCAGAAATGATTTGATTTTGGCACTCGTTTGTCATTCTACCGAAATTCCAACCACCTTCACCTTAACTGCATTCAAATGATTGCAGCTACCACGCAGCACCGCACGAGCGAGAAAGAGAGAAAATGAGAGAAAAAGCATGCCGCTTCGGGTCAGGCATCTCCTCGAGTGTTGAGCCCGGCTTTTGTTCGTTTCAACTTCGTGTGCGTTCACTGATGGTCGCTTCGCAATGACGGTCATGGCAGGCTAATGAAATAAATTCAATAAAAGTACAAAGCTATTCCAAGTTTTATTTGAAGTGATACTTTTTTTACGGAAGTTGATCTATCAACATAATTTTTATTTGGTTTTGACTTAGATAAAAGTCATAAAATTAAAATAGATTCCGTTGGTGTATTTAGCATGACTGAAAAAAACTCTTAAAAAATCACATGAAAAGTGTTGTGCTTCTGTTGAAAAATGGGTTAAAAAGTAACGATTCAAAAATATAATTTTCAATATGTACCAGAAAAAAGACAAGATTTTCAAATAAAATTGAATATATTCATATTAAAGTTCCTAAATCCTTTTCACACAAAATCCAAGATCAAAATCTGAGAATAGACTCCATTTCACACTTAATTTTTCTTTCAAAAACGGCGTTTATTTAAATAATATAATTTTTCCTGAAATCAATGGCTTTAATTTGTAAACAATACATTTCAATGAAAAAAGTGTCGTAAGCTTTTGATTGTAAATAGAATTTTACCTTAAAAATTACTTTAGAAGAAAAAATCGAGTTCAATAGTACACTCAACCTCCAGTGGTTGGTCACTTTTTCGTTTGACACTTTTTTAAGTTTGTAACCCGTTGGTTTGACAAAGTCAAACTAAAAAGGGACGGACTGTCACTTTTTACACGGGACTCACACATACTATCAAACAAAATGTTTGGTAGTTAGTGTGAGCTCTGTGTAAAGAGGGTGTCAAACTACAAAGTGACCCCGTTCGTTTGACAACAGTTGGTGTCAAACCATCGGGGTTTCAGTGTACAAATTTATAAATTAACAATCAATTGTAAACTATTTGAAATATACTGTGAAACATTATTAGGGGGAGAGGGGGTAGTAAGCACCCCCAGGGCAAAATGCACTCCCTGCTTTTCTCGGTATTGGGAAGAATTTTCCGTTGAAAAAAAATCATAGAATTTGGAAGCTTAACATTGCAAAACTATGCTGGAAAAACTTGAGCATCGTAGTATAAAAACAGCTTAAGTTTTTTGCAAAACTTTAAAATGTATTGTTTTCATCTAATTTTCATTGAACTTTCAATATGATTTTTGGACAATTTAAAAAGCATTTATTGGTATTGTAAGTGTTGATTTATATAGTTTTTTTTTTTTAAATAATCTTCATTATTCATTAGATAGATGAGTGCAAAAACATAAAAAATGTATTTTTAATTAAATTTTCTGCAAAACGCGCGATCGGGGCAAAATGCACCGCTGCCTTGCCTTTATAAAAACGGCGGTGTCATCTAGTGGTGACTAGTGAAAACTGCTTTAACCCGGTGCATTTTGCCCGGCGTTGTGATGCATTTTGCCCCTAAGTTGGGGTGCATATTGCCCCGCATGGTTATTTGAAAAGAATTAAAAATGTTTTCAGAAATTTGATATTTTCAATCATTTTTGAGGTTTTTGGAGACATTTTTCAAATGGATGACGAAGAATATTAGTTGTTTTGGAACATCGAACAAAATTCAAATATACGTTAAACTACCGGAAAAAAATATAATATTTTCATGAATTCTATGATATCATTCAATTTTTACAAGTTATGCAATAATGTATAACGCAATCGTAACAAATTTTGTTCGAAAATGTTGAGGACTGACGTTATATTATGAATTCCAGTTTTTTTTGCATCACTACTTCAACCTCGACCAGAACAAAGGACCAAAACTTTGAATGAAATTTGCAATTACCTAAAATTGTTTTTTTATCTCCTATTTCACTTTTTGAAAAAAAAATAAAATTGATATTATACGGGTAATTTTCTTAGATTGTTACATTATTTTCTTAATTGTCCTTCTCAAAACTAAAACTACACCGAAGACACCAAATCAATAAAAAAAATCGATTTCGAAAATTTACATCCAAACTGTATTTCATGAGTTGATTATTCTTTAAACATGTTTTGATAGTAATATGATCATTTGTTGAGGATTTTGAGATATCTTTGTATCTTGTAATTGAAAAACAAAACATATATATTTGTTAACCCTCGACATTCTTTCGCAAACAGATGGACAGACGGCTGGCAGGGGCTCAAATAATGCTTTCCTGGAAACAGATCTAATAAAATAATCAACATATTTCAAAAATGTATGACCCAAAAGATGGTCGTGTCCCCTTACGCCGTAAATCATTCCCGCAATGAAAGTTTACGCCGGTCGGTCGGCCGGTGGCAGAGTAGAGCAATTTGAAATATTTCTTTTCCGGCGCTTCTAGATTCGCTGCCAGAAGCTCGCCGGAGCAGAACGCAGAAACATCGCGCGTCCCATAAAATCCAATCAGGTTCTTTGGTACTCCCCTTTCCCTCTCAAGCTGGACAGCTCTATCTTTCGGAACCCCCGGCCGTTGATATATTTTTATTATTTATTATTTAAAATGCCGTAAAAGTTTAATGAGACACACCAGGAGTGCTGATTCATTTTTTTTGTGGCTGGCTCGAGATGGTTGACTCAAATCAGCATAAATTAAAATTTCACACATTTTGTGTCACAGTTCTAGGCAGAGAGAGACCCCATTTGAACGCTTGTGTCCACAAACAGTTCTATCAATTAACCTGATGTGACACCGTTCCATTAATTGGCGCAATCTGGAACCATCAGCAGATCGATTTGGGTTGAGTCAGACTAGAGAGGCTTCCTAGAATCTTTCGCTTTGGGGACGACATTTTTCGCTTATCTAAGGTTGCGGTCGACGTCTTCAAGCGCGTTTTTTTTCGAAATTCATTCGAAAACCCATAAAACACCTCGCCGAAATACGTGTCTCTTTAAGGTTGGGAAAAAACCGGCGAATCGCTCGCGAGGGTTGGGGCCGAACTTTGTTTTATGGTAATCAGATCTACGCTATCTATCTTCCCGCGCGGCCGTCGTCCCGCCAAATGGTTTCGGGAAAGAGCGTGTTAATTGGCAGTAAACAACCGGCTGGTGGCGGTCAAAAGTTCGACCCTGGCCAATCGAACGAAATCGAAATTCTGGACAAGCTCTTCGGGGCAAGAAGGCACACACAACAACTCAAAGCGGAGCTTGTTTCATTATGCAAAATACATGCGACGTGGGCGTCATTAAAATATTTTTATTGTCCACGCAGAATGACTGGGTCTCTTTTTTTTTGGCTTAAGGAACACAGACGACGACGATGTCGATTTGCGAGACCCCAGACACTGAATCGAATCGGATGACGGCGAAGACGAGCACTCTCTGGGGATCGAAATTGATTTGATTACCTTTTAATAACTCAATGGTGATGAGAGCGCAAAGGGGTTTGTCGTTTCCAATCAGGGAATCGATTTTATTTTTATTTTTAGTGCATCAGCTGATGTTGTTTTTCGTCTGAATTTGGAGGAGTAAGAATTTTCCGTTTTTTATCCAATCCTAAAAATTTCCAATCATGAAACCTAATTAAATTTGTATTTTATAACTTTAATTATATTTATTGAAAAAAAAAAAATTTTTTGAGTTAGATGGTAAAATCGCACGAAAAAGTATGTAAATTATATATTTCCTTCATCAGAAAAGTAATTAATTACAACACCCTTAATGTACTGTTTTTCTTCACACAAAAAATATGTAATACCTACATGGTTCAAGACCAGCAATCACGAAGAGAGTTGTGACTAAGTCAGCCCGGCTAGCAGTCCATTGAAGAGAAGTAGGGTTAAAGCCAATATGACCTCAACATTTTAATCAATTAGCCTTTCACTGGACAGCTATATTTTTCTGCGTGTAATAACATTACATAAATAATCATGAAATAATGAAATATTTTAACCAGCACTTAAGTTTTTTACATGAAGAAAAGATCCAAACTTGTTTTTTGTATACACAATGAATTTGAAATTTAAATAAAGCTTCCAAAGATTTTTCTCAAAAAAGAAACCTACTCAACTGATTCACACCGCGAAATATCTTCCCAGAAGCCACAAACTTTCCCCGCGCTGCCAAAAATCCCCCAAAAACAACAATCAAATCTAATTAGCCGGCGAATACCCAGAAGCCGTACCTGCCTAGTTAACCAGGCTCCGTCAAGCTCCCAATCTAAATAAATTTCAGCTTGTTAGCGAATAATTCTGTTCCGAAGGCCCCCAGATCCGAAAAATACCTCCTAATGATGTGAAATTCCTCAAATGGTCACCGCGCGCGCTTCTTTTTTCGCTCTCTCGAAGATTGCCGAATCGCCCAAATTTAACGCAATATCGGCCAGAACCGCGCGCGGAGCCGACCTGCGGGGACATAAATATCTCGCGCGCGGGACCTGTTTCGCCTCGTCGTCGTCAATTTTGGTTATTTATTTACATTTTTCCGGCGATCCTTGGATGGGAAGAATTGGTTCCTGAATTTTTGGTGATTTTTATTTTTCGTGAAGATCTGTTTTGACAGCGGCGAGCGGGACCAGGATTAGGCGATCGTAAAAATGTCATCGAGTTAAAAATTTGATTACTGTACACGAGGTTCGTCTCGGTTGAGGTCTCTCCCAGAGTGTGTGGAGGAACAAAGAGGGCCCAAATGATTGATGATCGGTGCGCCGTGGAGAATGAGGAGGACGTCGCGAGCAACTGTCAGCAATTCGGACAATTTCATAATGATGTGGCTCGGGTTTTTCGGGCGAGGGATTTTCTCTCTAATGAATCCGTGCGCGTTTTCCACGTCCTCACAATTGGGACACCGTTTGGCGGTAGGGTAAAGGGTTGGGTTTAGGTACTGTTAAAAATATGTTGACCTTCCAAAAAGCGCCCTTTCCTAGACGTAATTACTCAGATTATACTTCGTGATTTCTAACAAACTTTTTCCTAACCTTAACAAAAATAGGCGCCTTGTCTTAACAAACTATGACCTACTCTAGCTTTACATTACTGAAAAGCGCCTTTTCTAAGTAATCAAACTTAACTTAATAAACCTGGAGCTATCCCTACTAAACCAATTATAAAGCATCTTACTTATTGTTCTCATAACCTTACCTAGCTGACCTCACATCTATTGGAAACCTACGAGACCTACCTAAACCTGTTATAAAATGCCTTACTTATTATTTTTCAACCCTAAAAGTGCCATATATACAAGGAATGTGATATACTCTCTCTTAACCTTACTAAAAGGTGCCTTATCTAGATGAGCTTTCCATATACAACTAATAAGACTTACCTTAACCATTTGTAAAATGCCTTTCTTATTCTTTTTTCAACCCTTGCTCAAACATAAAATCTAATCTACTCTCTCCAAATCTTACTGTAAAGCGCCTAACCTAGATTACCTCGCCTCCCTAGAAAACCAACGAGTCCTACCTAAACCAAATGTATGCGCCTTTTTTTTATTCAACTCTACTAAAATTTAGCGTCATATATACAAGAAATCTAATCTACTCTTTCCTAACTTTACTAAAAGGCGCCTTATCTAGATGACCTTACCGCCTTATAAAACTTACAAGTCTATCTTAACCAATTGTAAAGCTCCTAACTTTTTTTTCTACCTTTATAAAAAAGGCGTCATATATACATGGAATCTGATCTATAATCTCCTTTCCTTATTAAAAAGCGCCTAATCTAGATCTGAGTGCTGTACAGTGGTTCACAAAACGGCTTCAATTTTGAACTGTCAAAGTGGAACCAATTTACTGTTCGTCAAAAGTAAAGAGTATTGGTTTCGATCAGCGAAAAAAATACTTTTTTGATTTGCGAGAATGAAAGATGTGTGGCTTTTGAGGACCTGGAGTTGAAGTCAAGAAATCTTTAGGAAGTTGAAGGTGAGATCGTAATATTTTATAACTATGAATGGAAGTTGTTTATGGAGTCGATGCGGTTGTTTCCATCCAGAAGCTGTATCAATCAATAAGATACCGTTTGAAAACCTACAGGTTTAGTGAAAACTTCTCTGTTTTATGGATCAGTTCGCTGGAATCAGCGATGTTTTTTCGCTAGACCAGGAAGAGCTGCAGGATTCCAGAATCAGCCATGGAATTTATCTGAGACATCGCAGAATGACACTCTAGCCGCAGTTCTTCGTCACCCGTCAAAAAGGAAAACCTCTTCTAACCGATCGAAACTTGAAAACACACACAATTTTCCAGCAAAAAAAAAATCTAAAACTAGAAAAAATGAAACACGTTCTACTGATCATAAAACAGCTCATTTACCTGTAAGAAAAAAGTCATGCTTGTGCTTGAACATCCTCCTACTTTGTAGATGTAAAGAAAGTGGGATCATTCGAAAATCATGTTACGCATTCTCTCTATTCATCACCCAGACTTCCATAGAAAACCTACAAAAAATCTAAAATTATTTACTAACCAAGTTAGAAAGCGCCTTAGGGTTTGTTCAAATATTACGTCCAGAGATTTTCTGGATTACAGACCCCCACTCCTCTCCCTTGTCACGCACTTTTCCTATAGCTTTAACATGGGCTGTCACATACCTCAGAACCCCCTCCTTCTATTCATGAACGTAATTTTTGAACGAACCCTTACCTAGGTTACATAAACAAATTCAATGAAACTCCATACAATTTGGCGACTTTTTCTTGACCTTACTGTAACATGCGCCTTTCCTTTTTTATAACTCTGTTTAATTCTTTCTTAACTTTACTTGGTATTTGTTTCCTCTACTGAGCAAGCACCTTACATGAATGAAATCTGATGCACTATTTTTTAACCTGCGCTTTACCAACGTAAACTCACCTGTCTATTCCTTTCTTACCATACTTGTAAAAGGCGCCTTAACCATGTGAAGGTATGTTAACTCGGACCAACTCTTGTTTATCCCATTGCAATAGGCGCCTTACCTTACTAAAGTACACTTATTATCGAAACAAATTAAAATACAATTTTCTTCACTTTACAAAACAAGCAGCTCATTTAGTTATCTTTCTTCTTCATACTAAAACAAGCGCCTTATCGTGATAAACTTGTAGTGTTATACACCATTTAAACAAGCGCCTTAGATTATTTGACTCTGGATGAACACATGACCGTTTCTTTCACTACAAGCGCCTTACCAACGTGATCTATGACCTGTTTGAATACCCTGCTTATAAAAGCACTTATCGTAGTAATGTGTGGCTTACCTTTTAATGTGTTATATTTGATTATTCCGCTTTTTTATAAAAGCGCCTTATGCGGAGATACCGGTAAATTTCCAGTGTTTCAGAAAATGGTGTGCCAAATATTAGTCTTGTTACCCTATTGAATTTGACATGTTCGAAAAAGAAGGAGATGCTGTTCCGATATCCGTGGCGAATCGACCGCTCTTTATCTAATCAAACTAGCTTTTGAAAGCAGTGAACAAAAAGGCAACACAGTGCGAGCTAAAAAACGAGAGTTATTAGTGAATATTTTAATACGATTTGAGCTTCGCCAAAGGCGACCAACGTTGAAAAATAGAATAATTAATCCCAGATATTATGCCTCTCGCAAAGTCAAAGATTTTCAAAAGATACCGACTTTCGTAATAAAAATCTGTAACATCCCCCCACCTTCCATCTTTGTCCAAATCGACCTTGGGGTGGCCAAAAAAACTGGTCGCAGGCAGGTGCGAAGAGCCCCCCCGAACATAATCAAAACTTCGTTTTGAGGAATAAATTACCGCTGGCGTGGAGCTGTCAAACGCTATATTGGAGGTTTGCGTTTAGAACCTTACTATTTGGCGCTTGCCGGGTTGATTGACTCTATCTTTTTTTTGGTTTGATTCAAACGCAAACTTCATTGATCGTAAATCGATGCCGCGGAGGGGCGGATCCCGAATTGGAGTTAATTAATGACACTTGGCGTTTATTGGGGACAGCTTTACGACGGGTTTCCAATAAGTGGAGGTGAATTTGGTGGCGTATTTTATGGATTTGAAGCGCTCGGACGGGGTTCGAGTATGTAGATTGAAACTGACAGCTGACGACGGCCGGAATTGTTGGCGAAACGCGATTGTGCGCGAGATGTTTTGCGTTATTTACGAGGAATGTAGTCGCGCTGGTTGACGGGCGATAAAATTTGGGTTTAGAAAAGGCAGATCGGGAGATCGAACCGACTTCGATCAATCGTTTCGAAGTCTCACGCAAGATACCAACAGCCGCAAAAATCGTTTGACGATCAAAGTCTTCTTCCCAAATGTGCTGTAACTCTGGATTGGTTCGTTTTATTTTGAGGTTTTCGGTGAATTTAATGTAAAATGACAGAAGGAACACGTTGACATTGAAATCATGCAATTTGAAGGATAGGTTTGAGTTAAAAACTTGATGGAATACTCTTGTCACTTCAGGTTATTAACCACCAACTTTCCCAAAATCACTCAATCGCTTTTCCAAGATTAAATCCACTCATTAGAGGCCTCAAAACAAGCTTTCTTTCGCCGCCCGGTGTCATCGATCGTTGATTGCTTCTAGGAAAACTCCATCAAACCGTGAGACTCTTCTCTTCTATTAAAACAACCCAATACGTCGATACTTACTCGTCAACTTTTGATAGTGCTGATCGTCGGTGTCGGTGAAAAACCACGTCTGAAAAGGAAACGAGACAGAAACGTTAAAAAATGAGTTAAAACCAACGTCGTGTACGTCCGCGGTGGGACAGTAGTACCCAAAGCGATCAATAAAAACTTAATCAGCTTAATTCTTCTAATTAAAGGTTCCCCGAAGAGGCCCGCGTCGTCGTCTAGGCTGTGCGTTCCCTGGAGAGGACCGCGGAATCCCCGAGAGTTGATCTCGATCTGTCAGAGGGCTGCGATATCGACGAACGCAAACGGGAGGGGAAAAGCGGTTTTCCTTTCGGTGAGAAGAAAATTGCTACCCGCAGACATCATCATTAATGTGCGGCAGCTGTTATCAATCTCGATCACCTCGAGTTGGTTGCAAAAACGGTTCCGACCGAACCTTTGAGGATCGTGAAGGAAGGAACTGAAATGTATTTGATACTTGACATGTTGTGCCTTCTTATTCATGCGATGTCAAAGGAAGTAAACTGTCAAAACAACCAAGGTTGATACATGAATAAGGTGGCACATGTTGTGCATTCTTACCAGGGGGTAGCGAAGAAGCCGCCATCTTGGAAGTTCAGAAAACAAACACTCAGAATCAGTATTATTCATATTATTTTGGTAACACGAAGTGTGTTATCCTGGTTAAACTCAAAAGTCCCATGCAAATGTGTAAAACCAAACTGAAAAATGTGTAATGCCGATTCACAGTGTACGGGCGCACTGTTTGATCGACCAAAAGAAAAAAGCAAAAAGGTAAACAGAAAAATCACTTTTTCGATATGAATTTTCAGCCAATATTGGGATGGAATCTCCAAGGATATGATAGAATTTGCCATCAGCAACACAATTCACGTGTTTTTTCAGGTATTTATCGTTTGAATTGCGGGAAAATTGAAAATCAAAACCCAAACAATGGTTTGTTATGGGCTACCATTTGACAGCTAGTGCTTTTGTTGTGGGCTCTCATTTGACAACCGTGCTAATGTCGACTGTTGTCAGTTTGCTTTGGTCGGAATAGGGTTGCCATCCCCCCGATTCTTACCAATCAGATTAAAAAAAACAGAACCGTCAAAATTAACAAGTTTGATATATTATTTGAGTTAATCAATACTAGAACATCTTATCAGCTATCAAATTCAGCGTCAAGTCTTATTCGAACTGCACCTCCTTCCTACAAACTCCCCGATTCCTCCACCGCGAGGTATTGTCGATCCCGCTCCAAATATGGCCGACGCATTGGCGACAGGGGGAGCTTCGTAAAAGGGAAAACTTGTCGTTTTTTTTTCTCCACCCCACCGATTCCTTCGGTCGAGTTGCAGTCTCAATGACCGTGATTGAAGCTGGTGCGATCGCGGCGGGAAGAACCGGTCAATGTCAATCGCGAGGGTCGGACAATTACAAATGCCACCACCGACCGCCGCTGGTATTTATGGGTTTTGGCCCTAGTTGGCATATCGGAATCGGGAAACGGAGAATTGGCGAGTTTTTTTTGGTGTGGGCAAATTTGCCTTTTGCAGGGCTGGGGAAAAATCGCGAGTAATAAGGGCGCGCGATCGTAACGGGTTAATTAGCGGCGCGGAGATCGAACGATTGACGAATTTGGGGGTCGGAAATGCGGCCGGGAATCGTTGACATTCATTGGGAATTGTGTCAAGGAGTCAAGAAATCTCAAAGGAGTATGCTATGAAGAATTACATAATTAATATCCGATTGCGTTACATGCGTTACATTTCACTTCCGACATCCAACTTCACAGTCTGGTTCAGAGTAGATATTCAATTGTGTATTGCAAGACTCTCAACAATCTCAACCAATTGTTACGACTGTTCCAGATCCAGAAACGTCACCTCCAAGCTGTTCAATTTCCGAGACTTCCAGGAATCCACCTAGGCGTCACACTACCTAAGGAAAACCGGTAAAACCTCGTTGACCATTGGCAGCTCCCGCCGATTCAGAAGCCGAAGCCGAACGTGACCAGCAGACCCCGGCGACACCAACGATGCCATCAAAATCACGGCGGATAATGTCGCATAAAAACAGAGTTGTTGCATCGTAGAACTTCAGCAAGACGGCGACGAGACACCATCAAGACCTGCGCTTCAAGGAGACCACATTACACCAGGTACTCGCCACCGTTGAGAGATAGAGGTGAGAAACCAGTAGATGGAATTTACCGGACAAATGATTATTTAATGACAAGATCGTGACGATAGTACGCGCGGAGATGCGCTACCGTCCGAGTCGTTGCAGTTGGGTTCCCATGGAATTAATTGAGGATTCAACGACATCTTGCGAGAGAGTAACGAGTCGCCACCACCAGAGGAGATCCCCCCCTCGTGAGATCAATCAGGTTCCCAAAACAGGAGGACAAAACGCCGAAATTTATTGACTCACATTATTATCGACAACCAACGGTATCGCTTCTTGGCGATGGTCAATTGGTCAACCGCAGAAGGGATTGAATTTTAATTTGTATCAACTCTCTTTGCCCTCCTTCAGCGTCAGAAGCAGTTGCGACGTTCTTTTTTTGTTGCTAAATGTGGTGCACAGAAGCCAGTTGGAGCAAAAACTTGATTGAATGTCACAGCATCGATATAATCGAATTTCTGGTCTGTTGTTCCCTGTTTGATTTGGATCTCTCTTGGCGGTACGCACTGGGCAGTTTTTTTTGCTTTTAGTCGTTGAGACAAGAGCAGTGAATAAAATCGAAATTTTTGAATGTTTCATTATTCACAACATGGTCAAGTTTTGCATTCTCTAATTTCAGTTTCACAAGTTGTGCTGCCAAGTTGCCAGATCATCAATTAAATCAGGGCTTTCAGTTGCAAATTCTTTCGGAGTTCACAATAAATTGCTTCAAAAGTAACAATAATTAGCTTAAAAAACAAAATTTGATTAAAGTCTCCATTTCTGATAGCAGTGTTGCCATGTCATCAAGCATTGTTACCAAACATGTTTAATACAGCAAAAATAAAAGTCAAATGAAGAGCTATTTTTTGTAAATATGTGGCCCAGGACTCCAATATCCGCTGGTCGGCTACGAAACTATGAGAAAGTATACAATTACTGAGAACCTCTTTTTACGCGGAGGCGTTACGCTTTTGATTTCGTCGATTTCTGTTAAACCATAGAATATTTTTGCAACTTAAAAAATGCGTTTTGTAGATATCAACAGAACCTACAAAGTGCTTTTGAATTATTGCAAAATGTTGCGTCGTTCCAGAGAAACCGACGAATTATAAAAACGTAACGCGTCGGGTAAAAAGAGGTTTACCTGTATATTACGGTCTGTTAGCAAATGCTACGCTTCAAATTTTGTCGATTTCTCCGTCAAAATGAACAACGTAACGCCTGCACAACTGCTCGGACAGTTGTGTCACTTAGAAGAATGACTACTTTCAAGTAGCTCTAATTCCTTCGATGCGTTCGCATTGCGGTTATTTTGTCCAACCCCAGGTCCACCGACTGTGGTCTACCGACCAACCGCAGTTTTGACGTGTAAGGAGGCGTAAAGCAATAAGCCGGCTTACGTGTTTCATCGGAATTGCGTGCGTGCCTGCGTTAGAAAGGCGAATGACAGTCCAACACTTTGCTCCATTCTGTATGGAAATCAACGGATCTAGCTCGGCCTCCCACTTTTCCTCTTTCAAATGGATTCATCAGTGTCAAAAAGAACGACGTTTGACGATCGCTCTCGGGCGTTGACGTCTCTATTGAAATCTAAAAAGGGTAGCTTTTCAGTTAGAAATGGAAATAGTTAAACTTGAGGTAACTCGATGGCGTTACGGATTATTTGTTAGCAGGAAATGTAATTTTTCAAAACCTCTTTTACGCGGTGGCGTTACGCTTTTTCGTCGATTTCTCTAAAACAACACAATATCTTTGCAAGCTTGAAAAGCATGAACAAAACCTACAAAATGCTGTTGAAAGATTGCAAAAATGGTTCGTCGTTCTAGAGAAATCGACAAATTAGAAAAACGTAACGCACCGCGTGAAACCAGGTTTCACTATATTTCGTAGATTTCTTCAAACCAACACACTGTTGTAGCTGACTTTTAAAAGACATTTGTAGGCTAACTCATGACGATCAAGGTGCCTCTTAGAAATTGCAGAAATAATGTGTTGATTTGAAAAAAAAGAGACAAAATATAAAAAGTAACGCCTGCTCTTTAACAGAGATGTCAACATCCAGAAGATTAATGACGGCTCTTTCCGATAGCTGGTGACGCTTTCAACAATCGATTGAGCAGTCCCGCGGTTTCCACGATCATCCAGGGGAGGTCTTTGCTCCCGTGTGGTAAGCCTTAAGTACAACAAACGCCATAACGCCTCAAAGAAAGAAAAGTCGTAAAGTGCGCGTGTAAAGTATCGTTTTTTTCCCAGGAATTAAGCAACCCGAAAATGTGGTAACACTTGGCCTTGGGGCGGTGTACTACACAAGATCTGGTCTGTTTTTTTCTGTCTGTTCTGTTTTCTGTGTGAGCATAGCTCACGTTATTGTTGGCGTTTATGAGATTTTTTTTATATGTTTCTTCCAAAAGTGAGGAAGTAAAGGGGAAGGGTTGATTCCCTTGCTCCTCTTCAAGAAAATGCCACTCAGCATATATCACACAAAAGGAAAGAAACGGAACCAGTCGTGGTGCGGGAAGCAGAAAGCCAGAGCGATGAATAATAGTTTAATTTTTATGAACTTGTTAACTGAAATAAGTCATGTGAGCGGGACGACTGAACAACACATGTGACGCGACTTTCAACAGAGTGGCGAGGGGTTTTGTTTTGAGCCGGGAGATGTTGCTTTCTGCGAGCGCACACACATGACTTAACCCTCGGAATGTGATACACAAAGTCGTAATCGTCGCGTGAACATGACGTTATGCGCGGACGAAATTCGAGGAAGTTCTGGTTCGGGGAAGACGTGGCCGCGCACAGCTTGGACGTGATGACGAGTGGCTGGATGAGCTGGGGCTTGCTAATTTGATCCTAGAACTTGATTCAATCTTTGTTATGCAGCATGTGTTGGCGTAATCAAGATTTTAAAGATGGCGGACGTTCAATGAGTAACGGCGTTTAGCCCACCTAAAATGTCACAACAGCGGTACAAAGAAACACTTTTACGAGGCGTTACGCTTTGTATATCGCCAATTTCTCTGAAACAAAACCATTTTTTGCAAGCTTCAAAAAGCGATTTGTTGATCTGCACAATACGTTTCAATTGCTTCAAGAAGATTTCAAAATTGTAGCGTCGTTCCAGAGAAATTAACAAAATTCTAAGCGTAACGCCTGACCTGGTTTTAGTTTAACAGTTCTTAGGGCAATGAAACAGTTGTCCGTGCAGAAAATACTCATTTCCGAATAACCCTGTGAAAATCCATCATGAGTTTGACAGCTGTCAAGTTCTGCATTAAAACAATTCATAAATACTCGTTTTTCAGGTCACTTTGTTCAAATATGGCTGCCAAGCTAAAAAGTGTTGCTGGTACAGAAGTCCACGAAGGATCTACTGATTAATTTCAGAATCTATGTTTGTATCGATTCCGTCATTCATATACTCACGATACACGGAACCATTTATTTTGAAAAATGTTCACAACATTAGTTTCCCCACTATCGGATCGTCAGATCTAAAATTGACCATCATTATGCTTCTTCAGAAGAAGCAAAAAAATACGACTTCCAACCACCTTCCACGCAAACAAACCCCCGAAAAATGAAGCCGTTGACGTTCGAACAATTGCAAACTGACAAAAATTAACATACTTGTGATCAGCGTGTACACACAGCGATCTGACCAAAGCGAGATAATCGCCTCCCCGGCCGGAATCTCACCTCATCCTCACCGCAGCGTCTGCTGAAGGAGTCCGTCCGCCCGAAACTCGCGCCGGATTTATACCGTAATTGAGATTTTATGATAATTTAAGTGGCCCATAAGTCATTGCGCGCGCACGCGAGTGAGGTTAGGGGGTTTCGCTTTCTTTCTGGCTAGTTTCTGCAGTTCTTCGGCGCGCAATTTATGGACTTTCCCCCTGGAGGCATACTTGGACCGGGCACGAGCTCAACGTCCGAACCCGATACGATCGGACACAGACCGCGTTGGCGTTGGCGTGTTTGCTCACGTGGGCTCCGAAACTGTAACAAGGTGATGCTTCTTGGTCCTGGCGCGAGAAGGCTTTCAGAAGGAACTTTGGCGTACGTGGGTTGACCTCCACGCGATGACCATTGTGTTCCGGAAAAGGAAGGCCTCTGGGGTAGGATTCGCGCGAAACCGGTTCGATGAGTTGTTCTTATGCTGCAGAAATGTGGTTCAAAAGTTCATGTTCAGTTTATTACAGCGCGGATGACCCATTTGAGCTACCCCTCGTCGCAATAGATAGCTGTCAAAATTGACAAATCAATATGTCCAATGTTGCCAAAATGAGTCATATTTTGTTCCCAGTGAAAAGTGTCGCTAAGCGACTTAGAAAGCGACCGTCTCAACTAGTTTCGGAAAGGCAGGTACTTGATCTTGTTTGAATGAAGCCCCTCGACGCGTCTTGACCGCACTTCCAGCTCAAGAGGGAGAGAGCAGCGCGCGAAGGCACAACAAAACAAATGAACTTACAAAATAAACACGGAATCAGCTCGGTGGGATCTTTGCTGCCGCGCGTAGTGCTGGTGGGCGAACAGATTCGGAAGAAAAGCCTCCCGAACTTGGGCGGATGAATGAGGAATGTGAAACGAAAAAAAAGCTAAGGCGAATATAAATAACAATAATTCGCTTTAAATCTCTTGCTTTTGCCTTCCAAAAGTGGATATAATCAAAATATTGTTGTTATTAGTTGCTGGTAAACGAACCGAAACCGGACGGCTTTTTTTTCGTACAGCTCCAGATCTTATCCGGCCGCGGGACAGGCTAAAACTGCTGCGATCTATCTTCCCGAGCAGTTGCGTCCGTTGCCTGGAACTGACCGATCACCCCTTGGATCCAGGGCATAAAGTGGGCCACGTTGACCAGCCCAAAGTACTGCCGGGTGTTGCAGCTGCCGATGGCCGTTCCCGAGCGGTCCGTAAAGGAAACGATCCCACGCAGCGTCCACACGCCACGATCTGCGAAGAACATTCCTCCGCCGGCGTCTCCGAAACAGGGAGCGGTTCCTGGAACGGATCGATTTGTGATCGTTTATAATGAGGAGTGTCTGACCCCTCGGTTTTGAGCAATGTTATCAGCATTTTTTGTAAACAAAACCGATCAATTTATTTGACATTTCACTGGTTTTCCTGGTGCTACGTCATCGATAAGGGCTGGCAACACTGAACCAGCAACGAAGTTAACACTTTGTAAACATTAAACAGCTGATTAATTCGATTTGATTTGTTTACAAACAATTTGAGGAAGTGTTACCAAACGCACTTTTTTCACTACCGAGGGGTAGTTCAGAAGTTACCATGCCATTAGTTACCATTCGTCAATCCAGCACAGTACATCCCGGAGTAAATATTCGCCGAAAAAAAGTCCCGGTCGCTCTTCAGACAATCCATGAAAGAAATAACCGGAACTGCTGCGCTTTGCAGCTCATCCGCTAGCATCCCAGTCTCGACATTTCCCCAGCCAACGATCGTTCCGAGCATGTTGTCAAACCGCTCGATTTTGTCATCGGCACCGGGAAGACACGCCGGTTGAATGTAGTTGGTGTAGTTGACCGAGGTGTTCAGCTGTAGCAACGCCACATCGTACATGTTTTCTCCGTGGACGTACTCCTCGTGGATGAACGCCTCCTTGACAAAGATCTCCCGCGCGTTACTGGACATCTCGGTCAAGCTGTGCAGTCCCAGCACTACCCGGACCGACCCTGCCGGTTTCCCGGTGGCGTAACGCGCACAGGATGCTGTCGTCAGGACGTATTCCGGACTGATCAGCGTACCTCCGCAGCGGAAGTCCCGTTTCTGACCATTATTCTTCGTGTAATACACTGCCACATTCCATGGCCAGGCTCCGACCGTAGCCGTCCTTCCACCGACGATCAAGGGCTGAGTCCTGATCTTGCGAATTCCGCAGGTAGAGGCAGGTTTAACCCGCTTTGGTTTGTCCAACCGTCGCACGGCTTGACAGCTTGCGAATGCAGCCAACAATAACAGTACACCAAACGTTACGTACTTCATCTCGCGCTGACCAACTTAAACTGATCGGAATAAATTAGAACGCCTTGCCTGGGGATTACCTAGCGCGCTGATAACAGCCGGCGAGGTCATGCTACTGCAGACTGCTCCAGCTCCAGATTCCGGGAACTCACTTTGCAATTCAATCAGCGCTCGTTAGTTCCAGTGGTTAAAATTAACAACCGTACGGAGGGGACCACACACACGCCGATACAAGACGATAAAAAATTAACCAACAGGGTTCGTCGTAATGTCCAGTCCTCAGGACGGAGGGCATTTCCAGTCTGGCACGCCAGAAAAAACAAACGACAATCGGCCATAAACCGCGTGCTTACCTTAAGCAACGCGCGCGCATATATTTCAGCGAACATAAACATAAAACTGCCGACGAGGGGCTCCTTTCGGACGTAACCAGAACAAAGTCGGATCGAAGATTTGAGGTTACCAAGGTTAGGTTGTAAGGTTGGCAACAATTCCTTTAAAACTGGCGCAAATCGGCAACACTTATAATAATAGTTACGTTTCGCAAGTCATTTTAAGTTACCCTTCGTAACATAAAATTTGGCAACACAGAGCATCCGTCAACTAAGAGGTAACCCATGTAGTCATCTCTCCCAATTGGTTTCAACCTTACACTCGACAAGCCTTGCCCCCAGAACACGTCCAAGAGCTGTCCGGTTGTGTATTTTTCTTTTCACCACATCATCATCGCCATCATGAGCTCGTTCCAGCATCCAGGTCTCCTCAAGTGTCCAGCCACCCACGGCTGCTGAAGCTGCTGATGATGCACTGAATATATGTTTGTTTAAATATTTTTGTTTTTGTTTAACTACCTCGCGCGCGAAGTGTATGCAAATCCGTAACCAATCTTCCGGCAGGAATCTAGGTTCCCCGCCATCCAAAGTCCACTTTGTTTTGTGCTCCCATTTCTCCACCATTGTTTGTTTACCCCTCGTCAAGATCTGCGCGCGCGGTTGACGAAATCGAGGGACCCCTCGCGCAAGCGGAATGTGTTTTGACAGTTTTAATAACAGTTTGAGCGCTTCTCATTGTTTACACTGTACTTAAGCTAGTGTTGTGGAGCTATGGAATTGGAAAGTAAACAAAGCGCGTGACACCTACTGTATTACGTTCCAAAATTCAAACTGCTCTGCGAAACATGTTCCGTTTACGTCAACGCTGTTCAACAACCTGCCCCGTTACTCTGTGTGTCATGCGGATCTTCTTCCTCTTGGCAGTGTTGCCAACCGCTGGACGAAACGTTCAACGCGGTGGATGACTTCGAATAAAACGTGATAAACATTTATAAGTGGCTCATGCTTGTTGTGCTTTTTTTTTTGCTGCTGCTGCAATTGTATATTTCATTTTCAACATTTCCCAGTAGTTCTCCTCTCGGTGAGTTTCCATCTCCCCAGAGGGAGCTTCCGTTCGCCCGCGGACGACCCCGCTCGCAAGACTAATGGTGACAGATGAGAGATGTTAAAACAATTGACTCAACCCGGGCTAATGTCGTTGGGCGCGCACGCTGACATGTACACGACACAACCGGTTCTGGGAGCCCTGCCTGCCGCGGTGACAGCAGTAATTGGCAGTAACATTCTCGTTGTTACGATTGCGGCACGAAACGTCACTCGGTTTTGGCGGCGGGTAGTGCACCCTGTGAGGGATGTCAAATGTCACGCTTGGAGAGATGCTCCCAGAGTGACAGAAGTAATGGCGGATTTGGTGCAGATTCCGGGTGGTAAGTACCGTTGGATTTAAAGTTCTGTCAACATCTGTCAACTAGGTCAATAAGCTTTTAATAGAGACAAAGAACACCAGCGATAAATCATTTCCGTTCGAACGAATGTTTAGCTAGAAGTTTCCGTGTGGCACGTCTTGTTCAGCAAAGAACGCGCCGTCCGGAGGCATAAACTTTCCGAGCACGTGCTTATGATGCATCCACGAATGCATCGACCTCCCCCGTTCGTTCCAGGACTGCCGCCGGCGGCAAGCTTGACCAACTCCCCAAGAGTTTGGACTGTACCGTGTTCCGAGAGAGACCAATAAAAGAGCCTGCTTTTACGAGCGTACAAAATTTATGTAAATTTTTATTTCTTCACTTCACCTTAACCGGCTGGTGATGATGCTGGAAGCTGCCGCTGGACAGCAAGTCTCGAAAAACAATAAAAGCTGGATTCCTCGGAACACAGATTTGTCAATCATTGCGCCACCGGGCATCGTTGGGTTTAATTATTTTGTTTACCCATGTCATGGACGCACAATGATGGGGTCAACTGGAGGTTACCGCCCGGTTACGTAGCCGATGTCCTCAACTAGCTTTATGAGTTCACCAATGGTGAGTTCGTTTGGGTAACCAGTTGCGGCCTTCTTTTGGAACACCTTGAAACTCATGTAGCGTCCAAATCTGACAATTGTCATGAAACTTCAACCCAGGTTGTTCAAACGAACGCACCACAAAACTTAATGTTTTTCGCGTCGTCGCCAAGTGAAGTGGTCCACGAGTTTGCAAACAATTGTACGCGAGACTCCCACTTGAAAACTGGCCAAAGTCGCCTGGCCAGCAGTAGTAGGCGGTGTGTGGAGAGACCTCTGGGGGCTTCAAGAGGAGCAGCCGGGAATGGTTCGCGCGCACACGACTCGGCGAAAAGGAAAGATAAATATTAATGAATTATAAATAATACATAAAACAGAGTTGCACCCCCGCTCGCGTCTGTTTTATTTTCAGCGGCTGGTCAACTCTAGGACCCCAGCAGGAACCCCGGAAAAGAACGGCTCTGGAGCAATGGTCGTTCATAGACGGGCTGAAGACAGAGTAGGTTTTTTGGCTGGCAGCAGTGTTTGGGATCAACAGTTTTAGTAATTTGACAGCTGTCAGTTTTGACAGTTTGTCAGAAAAGATCACTCAAAGTTTTGTTTGATCATTTTTAATCAAAATTTTGAAGTTATGTTCGGCTTCTTGAACATTAGTCTTCAATCCCGCTCTCTGAGCTCGACTCCGACTTGACCAAGATAATGGCGATTGTGTGTCGGCAAAGTGGTTGTTGCGCGCTCAAAAGTGGACCACATTTAGGGGGTGTAGCGCAGCCCCGGCACGCTGAACTCGGCGGCCGAGGTCAGTTCAACGGGTGCCGCCGGGTGGCTTGCGACACATGGTTTGGAGCGGTAATCGACTTAAGTGACCGAATGGGGTTTGCGAAACAATTGGAAAGGGTAAAATGGGTCCAAGTACTAGAAAGTGCACTTTTTTCTTGCTCAAATTTGCTCAGTTTTGCTCGATAAACGTTCACTGGTGCGGCGAAAGGCCCTTACGTTAAGTGTGGCGCAGTTTATGGAGGGCTCTTGATAGATTTTTGGTACAAAACTGAAGTGTTCAGACCACAATGAGTTTGCCGACATAACCTAACTTTTTGACAGTTTTCTCTACCGAAATTTTCGAAGGGGCTTTCTAATGTTGCTGCTTTGGAAAACAACCGTTTGGGAAATAACCAATAGCTATCCAATCCATCTAATCTCCACCGGTCACAATTAGCCGTAATGTCCCCAAAAAGTGAACGTCCACTTCGTTGCAGACGACGCCACAAAACAATCAACAGTTGGGAAACTGCCGCCCATTGTTGGCCTGGGGTGATCCCACAATTAGCGATTGGTAAGACCCCTAGCGCGGCCCGTTTGCGCAAGACCCCCGACTCTATCGCGACACTTAATCGACGCTTAATCGCGCGCTGATGAAGAGCTCCTTTTCGCAACGCAGCCGATTATCTGGCCGCTTCGCGGAAGAAGTTTTGCAAACATCTGCGCTCATTAGCGGCGAATCTGGATCAAATGACGCGGCGCCTGGGCGCTGAAGTTGCCCGTCAATAGGTTATTCACAGCTTGCGTTCCCGGAATTGGATTGCGCGTTACTGTTTGGAGATCTTCTGAAGGAGTTTGAGGACGTTTTGCCGAATGATCAATTCTTCGAATGATTGGAATACTTGGCCCGTACTACTAAACTAGAGTTTTTGGGTTGTTTATAATCTCTTCAATTACGGACTTCAAGAAGTACGCACAACTGCCGTGAGGTTGACCAGAACACTTTATAGGATTAGTACATTCTGGCAAATAACTAAAACTATCACAACTCAGACTTGTGGACCACTCGGAAAAGGAAAAAAGGAATGTAGTCATGCGGACCTCTCGGAAAAGGAAAAAAAGAAAAAAATTGTCATGCGGACCACTCAGAAAAGGGAAGTAGAAGAATGTAGTCATGCGGACCACTCGGAAAAGGAAAAAAAGAAGAATTTAGTCATGCGGACCACTCGGAAAAGTGAAAAAAGAATGTTGTCAGGCGGACCACTCAAAATGAGGAAAAGAAGAAAAATATTGTCATGCGGACCACTTAGAAAAGGCCACTCAGAAAAAGGAAAAATAAGAATGTAATCATTAGGCCCACTCGGAAAATTAAAAAAAAAAATGTTGTCATGAGGATCCCTCGGAAAAGGGAAAAAATAGTGTAGTAGTAGCGGCAAATTTAACTTAAAAAATCGACAAAATATCCCATTCGTTGAACTGATCAATTCGACATAATAACCAACGCCCATTTGAAACATGGCGGCCAACCCTGTGCCATATGACTTCTAATTGATCTGATGCCCGCCGCGCACATCGTTCAGTAGCAATATCAAGTTTCAATTAAGACGATTGATGAAACCAGCCGCACGATGCGAAGAACGAAGTTCTTCAAGTCTTCACACAGGAACAACAATCAACGGAAAAGGGGGACTCGACGATGATGCGCGGGAAGTTTTCCCAGCGCCGCCGCAACTATGAAGAGTCGCGCTGACGACGTGGACAGAATTAAATTAACATTTCCCACGATCTTGTTTATAATTACTTGTTTTAACCCCCCCCCCCCCCTTTTCTGGATGAAGCAACCTCCGGAGTGCTGCTTAGAAAAGCTGGGTAACAATTTTCCAGCCTTTCAGCTCGGCTCGGAAGGGGCTAAAAAACGGAACAAAACTGCCAGCAATGTGTCTCAAAGGGTGGAAGGAAAAAAGAGTTGGAAAAAGATGAGTATTATTACTCTGTTTATATATATGGCAGATGATACCAGAAGTGACGAGCGGATGGTACACAAGTCTTGACGGCGTGAAACGCGGCGAAGAAAATTCACTCGTCACAACTCGTCGTCGTGGGGGTAATTGGAAATTCGATAGCGTTGATGATGGTGCTTCGGAGGACCTGTTGAATCGTCGTCCGTCACTGAATGAATTGAAATCCGGTAGCGGGCTACGGGCGATCTCAACCGGTAGCGTTCCCGTCCGTCCTGTGCGAAGAACATGGTCAGAATTTCATATGAGGTTGCCGAGGGATCACCACTACTCAAGAATAGACTGGCTCAAAATTTGAAAGAATGACATCTCGATTACGGACTTCAAGCGGAACCTTAGGGTAGCGTTGAATTGTGATTTTTGTAGAAAGGTAAGAACTTATTTTTTTTGTTGGAGAGGTTTCAATATCGTGCATTAGGAAGTATATTTGAAGTCAACGAAGCACAAACTGGGTAAGTACATTCTGTCAATGAACTATAACACCTGTCAAACTGTCAATTCTGTCAAATCCATACTAACATGAAGTTAAAGAGGAATAAAGTTGAACCAGTCTACACTACGATGATGCTGGCTACTCAACACGATGACACACTTGCTCACTGTGCTGTGCTGAGAGCAAAAACGAGTTTTATTTTATACACTCTTTTAACTCTTGCTGTGTACTGCTGCAACCGGTCGCTGATGGCCCCATCCACCGTGTAGTTATGTTTATTTTTTTTGTTCAACAACTAACTATCGTATCATGAAACGGCAATTTCTCCAACACCGGGCCCCCCTCCAAGGGAGGGGGGAGAAAACTAGTAACTGCGGTGAAAAGTTCATTGTCTCTCCGCACAACGCGGCGCGCGATTGTTATCAGCCATGTTAGATCTCCGACCCCGACGACCGCATCGCGCTCCGGCGGAAAATAGTTCAAAAAGTTTCCAAAGTTTCGTGTTTTACATGTCGGAGAGCGCGCGGAGGACTTATCGGAAATTAAAATCACATTCAAATTACCCACATAGTTGGTCCGGGTGTTCCGGCCGGGATGACTAAATAGACCTCCAGGTTCTGTCGCCGTCTGTGAACAACACGGGACCGGTACGAGATTTATGATTATTTTGTACCGTGGCGCGGCGTGAGTCTCGAGCTTGGTAATCTGGATCGGTGCACATCACCTTGCTCTCTGGTGGTGCCAACTTGTGGCGGTGCTCTACACAACTCGGTGGTCGGTCGGAATCTGAGGTCAATCTGAGTTATGACAGCGCCCCGGTGATGTTATCGGAATCGGAACCGGAATAGGGAACGTGATTTTGAAGGGGGTTATCGGTGCTAAAGAATCGGTGCTCTTTTACAGATCTATTGAACAGAGCAAACTTGAATCCTATTTCGGTTTTAGTGGGGATATATTTTGAAAGGTCGTGGAGCCAAAGTCCGAGGAGTACTTTTGAAGGCCTGTAGTCTACACCGGAAAATTCAGTGAAGTCGTCTTATTTTCAACATTTTAGGAACTGTTGTTGATGTCGTTGAATCTCAAATAGCCGGAGTCAGAGTCACTCTCAAAAGCTTTTTCAACGAAACGTCATTTTTTTCAACATTCCAACATTAACCGATTCCGTTGCACTTGTCACAGTTTATCGCTTGAAATCGCCTGTTTTTCTCGCAAATACCAACCGGAACGAAAGATTCTGCCACAAATAAATTACAATCTGTATAATTCCGCCAGAAATGCTTGCAAAATTATCACACAAACAGGGACAAAAAGAAGAGCCCATCATCGGCCGCGATGACGACGATTTTGCATAAATTATACCCGCAGGGGTGGTCTTCCCCTCGGTATTGGCGTTTTTGCGTGATTTTCGTTTTTTGTGTGACGAACTGACAGTATAGCACGAAGAAAAAAAAATACATGTGACTTCCAGCTCCCGCATAAATTTCAAATTAGTCGAGGGTTTGTGCGAATGTGAAGGTGTGTGTGTGCGCGCGATAAAATATTAACTATTGCAAAATTAATAACGCAACCGTTTTTCGCATTGTGGCCACAGGCTGCAGTTTCGGAAGGATTTTCGACGAGTTTTATTATGATTATGGCCATAATGGGCTGATAATAAAGCCCCGCTCATATTTCAGTGCTGTGCGGCGTTTCTAGGGGCTGGCAGTGTTGCCAGCAAATTTGGAATCAAACTCACTTTCAATTATGTTAAGGTTATGTTCAAATTTAAAGTAAATTTTATTGCAGAAAATCTGGCAACCGCGATCACGGGAATCGGAAACCGTGCCTCCGCAGAATGACAAATGCAACTTGTTTTACAAAGAAGATTATGAGATTATCATCGGGCGAATTCATATTCATATTTATTATGAACGTGTGTGTGTTTTTTTACTCTGCACGTCCGGCCCGCAGAATAGAAAATGAGGCAGGCAAATCAATCACACAAGGTAGAGGTCGTCGCTTTCTGCGCGCGCCCCTCTGCTCAGACGAGGGGCGTTACACAGCCTCGAAGAGGCGAGCCCGTTGTCGGGAGCAAAAGAAGGACGAACTTGGCTGCTGCAGGTGGGCGTAACGAGATGTTAATTGAGATTTTCAAAGGGAAAAATTACGCCGGCCATCGTTGGGTTGTTTGGGTCTTTTTTGAGCGTACGTATGGTACGACAACGCTCGGGAATCGATGATTGAGTCGTGTTGCACTGCGGTGTGGCGGTTTTTATGGCCGGAAAGTGTGAACGACAAGGCACTTGGTCTCGGGAAGGCAATTAAGCAAACTGCAGCTGAACTTATTATTTTTAGCAATGCGAAAACTAATTTCCGAAACAATCACTTCGATTACGGACTTCAGGTTGTACGTTAGTGCAGCATACAGACTTTAGCAAATTGAACACAGGAACGGGTAAGTACTGCAATTAATAAAGTGTAAGTGACGTTTCAATTATGAACTGCAAGAAGTTCGTAAGCTTATGAACTTCTAAGGTGAAGTTGTGATGAATATCGTTTTGGGTAAGTACATTCTGTCATGTAACTAACTTCTGTCAATCTGTCAATGCTGTCAAATAATACTAACCTTAAGCTATGAACAAGATTGTCCGTCCAACGCAGTTTGGCAATCTATAGTGAAGTAACCCGGTCGATTGCATAGTTCTGCGTCTGCGTCTTTGTTTTTTGAAAACAATTTGGATTTTTTTCACTTTTATGACAAACTGTTGCTTACAAATTCGTTTTCACCAGTTCCAAAAAAAAAAAACACTCATCAAACCACATATGCGCAAGCCCCATCGCGCCGGTCCCCATAAACGGCTTATTTGCGCTTCATTAGGCAAGTTCAGCGAAATTGAAGAGGGGGCCTCTCGGTCACCAAATGGCGTGCCAGAAATTTGAGCCATCTTTTCCGCTCCGTCCATTGTGGATGTACTTTATGGAGCATCGTCGTCGTCGTCGTCGATGTTTGTTGATTCTAGACGGTATTTTTTTGTTAGGCGAGATTGCTTCATCAGCTGTAGCGATTTTTTTGACGACAAGTCGTCAAGACTTTGGGATCATCCGGCTCGGCTTTGACGGCGCTGGTCCAATTAAGGATCCCAAAAGTAAAGTATCGAATTTTGACCGCCGATTTTGGGTTCAGTGGACCCCGGTGATCATGCGGATTGGGCCAGATTAAGGCGGTCTGTCTGGGATCCTTCGAGGAAGTGTTCAGATTTAGGTTACACAGTTGAAGTTGATACGGGACTGATTGTCAGAGTTCACCTAGGTTAGTATAAAGTTTTCAACGCCCTGCAAAGATCAACTAGATACAAAACTAAATTAGTGTAATCTGTCACCGCTTGCCGCCAATGTCAACCGATCGTTGCACTCCAGATAACGCTAGAATTAAGCCCTGTCTACAACGCCCCTCCTATTTGAAACAATAGACACGTCCCGAAAGGCAATCAATTCCGCGATCCCACCCCGGTAAGGGCCCTCTCCATTTTTAGAATAAGCCAATTAAAATTTGTCTCCAGCATCACCCCCACCCGTAGAGAGTCGCGGGACTCGATTTCTGATCCCCGATCTTCGGCGAAGGTGGTGCAGTCTCATAATTTCCCGCTCTCTCACCGTGGGCGACCCCCCGTTGGAGTACAAACAACGCGCGTTGCGTACCGCCGCGTGATCGATTTATAACCCTATTGAAATGTGTGGCCGCCCGTTCGGATGGTGGGGCGAACCCTTCAATTAAATGCTGCCTGAATAGAGAGCGAGAGACAATTACAAATGACTCTAAAGTGGCAGGGCGACAGCAGTAAAACGAGATCGCGCGCTGATCAAGTTAATTGTGTTCCCGGCAGGAATGACACAGAACCAGAACCACTTTCCTCGGTTAGCCGAGACACACACACATTCGATTAGCATCTCATTAAAGAACCGGGACGCATTTACCGTTTATGGGGGAGTCGCGCAAAGCGCGAACAGACAACGCCGAAAACGGAAACATTTGTGGACGGTTTTCGTTCACGCCATTACCGAAAAAAAGGGCAAGCGAAAAAAACACGAGTGATTAATCGTACTTTCACGCCGGGAGTCCTTTCATTGTGCAGCGTGGTTGTTTTTTTTCGGTGGAAGGTCCAGAAACCGAAAAAAAAGCACGTTGAGCTTGCTGACAAGGGGTGGACAGGGTGCCCATGTGGTTCAAACGTGGCTCCCCAGAGCGGTGGCGAGAACGTGTGCCAAATGTGTGGTGCGGTTTTTGACCACAGCAGGCTGGGCGAGGGGTCTTGCGATGGTTTTTTTTAAATCTTCAAGAAATGGTTGGTATATTGATACTTCTTCTATAAACTTCAGAATGTAACATTCAATGTAACTGAGAGCAACTCTGGGTAAGTACAGTTTGGTTGAACAAAATATGGGTAAGTACAAACTGACTAATTTTGTCAACTGTCAAATCTGTCAGAACTAATCCAACCATTGTTGGACCCCTCGGTGACCAGGTTCAAAACTGAAGAAACAATGTAGAGGGGCTCATCGGTTCAGAAGTTCGATCAGGGGTCCAGCGATAGAAATATGACTCTTCAAGAAATGGTAATACATTGATACTTCTTTTACGGACTTCAGACTGTAGATAAGCTCATGCAGTTACATTCAAAATGACTTGAAGCTGACAAAACTCTGGGTAAGTAGATTCTGGTGGAGTCCAATCTGAGTAAGTGCAATTTGCATCACTAACTCTGTCAACTGTCAATTCTGTCATAACTAATGCTACCATGGTTGAACCCCTCGGTGACTGGAGCAGCTACGCTGTAAGGTATGAACCACTCTAACAATGTCTGGGTGTACCTACACTTCTGTCAACAAAAAATTAACCAAACTTTGTTAGGCCACGTGGTAAACAAACCAAGAACTGGATCAATAACACGTAAGGTTTAAGTTTTACCTACATAGTCGATGGGCCCGAAGATGGATGTTCACTAAAGAAATAATTCAAGTTGCATTTCAAATCATGGTGGCCACTCAAGTCGGAAAAGTCGAGAATTCGGAAAAGAAGGAATTTGAGATTTTTGTAAAAAGTCGGGAATCCCAAGCATACTTGTTTAAAAATTATTTTCTAACTCTTGAATAATTTTGTAATATTTTGTACAATTTCCAAATTAAATTAACTCAATTCTGGAGTTTTTTTTGAATAGGTTCAACAAACCACTCTAGACTCTAGAATTCTTCTTTAGCAACTTACTTAAAATTAAGGTTTCTTTTACTATTTCAATCTATTTTAGACATTAAAAATCGTAATCAATATTGGATGCATTTGACCCAGATTTTCATATTTTTTTATGAATCAAAAGATTTTTATCAAACAATAGGTAACATGTAACTTAAATCAAAAACAACGTTTTTGAAAAACTAAGAAAAATTTAAGTCTAATTTCAATGATTATGGGCAGCATAAAGTTATGATTTTGTTTCATGTTGTCACATTGGAAGAATAGTTGAAAAAAGATTCCAACTTGAGTTCGGCAATGTTTTTTTTCAGTTGAATATTTTTAATTGTTTAACTAAATAAATCAAGGCATTTCATATTTTTTTCCAAATATTTCCTTGAACTTTTTTTTAAGTATGGGTAAATTACTATAGATAAAACTTGATTTTCAGTTATCAAATAAAATCGAATCGTTGTTCGTTCTAATTGAAAAATAAAACGAAAAAACTATGTTTTTAAATCTTGAAATTGCAAAGCAAAATCCAAGATTTTTTTTTAAAGCTATTGCAAATGTGTTTATAGATCTTGTCTTTTCAAACATTTCGCATAAAATAAGTGGTAAAACATGGAATGTTATCAATCTATTTTTTTGTTAATAAAAAAAAATTTCAGTTAAATACTAACTCTATAAATCCACCATGATTTAAAAATTCACTATCAAAATTCACTAAATTAAAAGGAAACTTGTTACAAACATTTTTTAAATACCTGGAATACCTAAATATTTCTGAATTTTCTGACAAGAATGATAACAGTAATCATGTTTTAAGCGTTCTTTGATTTTAAATGAGGCTGGTAACCCCTCCCCTAAAGTCGACCCGAAAAATCAAGAGGCAAAAATAAAATATTTAAAACAAGAAAGTTGAAATTTTCAAGTGGAAATTTAAGTGCAATCAACTGAAATCGTTTAAAATATAACAAAACTTTTAATTCAGTTATTTCTATTTTTTTGCCATTTTCATTTGAAACGAAGTACACAGAAAAAAATTGAATTAAGGAATGATGAAAATTTGGTAGGTTGAATATTACCTCTTTTTTTGAGTATTAATATTCTATAAAAAATGTGTAAAAATGTGAACCTGATGAATAATCATCAAAAACTGATAAAAATTCATCATTTTCTGGGGTAAAATTATTCATTTTTTTTTTTGCACAAAATCTGTCACCATTTCCTAATTAATATTACCATCATTTTTTTTCTGTGTATCAAAAACTGTACACACTAATTTTTTTACCGAATTCAGTAAAGTTTACCGAATTTTCAACTGCTGAAAAGTTATGTAAACTGAAAATTGCCGAATTCGGTAAAAACTTCGTTGGAAATTTGGTATTGCAGCTCATCATTGTTCATTATTGTTCATCGTACAACCGAAATTCGGTAAAAATTTGATCATTTTGACAGATGGTTTACCGATCATAACTTTTTCAACTACCAAATTCGGTAAAAAAATCTAAGTGTGTACGTTTGCCAATTTTAAAAATAAACAATGAAATTGTATGCTTTTGGCTATTTTTCAAAGCCTAATTGTTTATGGTTCAACAATGAATCAAAATAATGAGTGCTTCCATTTTCTAGTACTTTTTAAAGTTATTTGTTGTTATGTTTCTGTTGTTACGAAATTTGACAATAGTTTGATTTTTTTAATTCATCTAGATTTTTTTTTTCGTGCATAATGTTGACTTTTTTTAAAGAGTTTTTTCTTAAATCGTTAATTAGATAAGAAATGCCTATTATTTGAGTTTCTGGAAAAGTCGGCTGAATGACGATTTGAGTGGTCACCCAGCATTTCAAGTACGGATTTCAAGCAGTTCTTAGCTTCGTCTAATTTTCAAGACGTTGAACAGGTTTAGGGTAAGTACGACAGTGACACTTCTATTCCGGACTTCAAGCTATACCTTGGTGATTTTTCTGCATTTTTCAAGTGACTCCAAGCTGAGTACAAATCTGGTTAAGTACAATCTGTCAACTACTAACCTAACCTGTCACCCAGTCAACTTTGTCTCACCACTAACCCAACCGTCGTCGGACCCCTCGTCACTTCTCAGGTCCAAAACCGGAGCAACCACACCGCGCAGCGTTCCACCCATCTCCTTTTCTCCCACAACCCGTGCGCCGTCCGCTTTTCTATTCAAATATCAATTTAATTTACTGACTCATTGTTCATTGATGCATAAATCAGTTTTCGCGATCTCTCGCGCGGGTCTTTCGCGGGACCACATCTCCGAACAGCCGCCGCCGCAGAGATTTTCCCGTCCCGATGCCCGAAGCTTCATTTGTAAGCCATATTTGTTGATTGTACATTTTAACACTCTTTACCTCGCTCTCGGTCTCTGTGCGGACTCGTTGAACAACAGTTGGTGTGTGAAACTGAAAGTGGCGCGGTTGCCGCGCCGCGGCCAGATAATCTTGATAAGAACCCCTTGGCCACAACAGATGCTACCCCGCAAGCGGGCGGGGAGAGGTCTCAAAATTAAGATTTATACCCTCATTGAAATTTCGCATTATTTGTATATAACTCATGTTTCTGGATGTAAAGAGGCTAACGACTGTACGCGGTGCGACGACGGTGCAGGATGCACCCTAAAGGATGAAAAATGAACCAAGGAGAATGTCACGATTCTTTGTACACCACCTTCTTAACCCAGAGCAGTGACACTCGCCTCCAGTTCAGCTGAAACTGGGGTGCTCCGCGAACATGGAATTCGCTTGTAACGAGGAGCGCGCGCTCGGCCAAGAAGGTGTCACCTTGCATGATTTAGGTGATGTCGTTGGGGCTCCCATGATTATGATGTATGGACCCCCGGCGGATGACACCTGTAAGCGTCCCGTCCCGGGAGAGAACTCAATCGCTGGATCAGCGGCGTAATCAGCGTCTAGCTCGATTTCCGAAGTTCAGCGGTTCAACAACGTATCGAATCGGGGCAAAATCTCGTCCGTCCGCAGGCCTGCTATTAGACGGCGCAGCCCGTAATTCCAATCCGTGTACGTGCTCGAAGGCAGCCAGGAAACGGCACTTACTCTCGATAGTGGCCGCCGCCGCCGCCGCAAGGAGGCAACATTCTAAGGTCTGCTTGAGCTTGAGCTCAAGCGCGTTTTGTTTTCTCCACGACTGCGGTGAATGCAAATAACAAGAATTAGGTTTCGCGTTCAATTGGTATAACTGCTTGTTGCGCGCCCGCTTGAGACGCAAGAGTGTTCTTTGTGCGGTGGAGGTTGGTGGATATCGGACGTTCTTGCGATTTGCGAGAGTAATCCCCGTTGATTAGGGTGAACGGCTCAAGGCCCGCCAGGGATATACGGGGAGGGTAAGGGCTAGTCGTCGCCACGCAAGGAAATGATGATTGGTGACGTTCTGTTTTGTGGAGCAGGCAACGCGCGCGCTGAAGGACTTGGGCCTTGATTAAGTGGACGCATGTGGTCTCTGTCTGGAGCTGTGGTTATGCCCTGTGGAGACTAATTTAAGATGTTGGTTTAGGGTGGTATTCAGCAGCCTTCTCAATTACGGACTTCAGGGTGTACCTAAGCTTGCACCGATAATGATGACAACTGAGAGGGGTAAGTACTACAATTGAAATGTTCCTGAAGTTGAAGCAGAACACCAACCGGGGTAAGTACAATCTGTTAAACTACTAACATACTGTCAACCTGTCAATCTGTCACTACTAACCAACTGCATACCGTCCTCGATCGGTTTCGCATTCGCCCAAGAACCCGCAAGCTCTGGAGCATTTTGAGCGAACATGAAACCGCCGAGACGCGCCGCAGCACACACATTATTAGATCATCGTGCCAGGGTTGTCCCTCAGAGGGACACCGAGTCTGGATCATTGTAGAAGTAGCAGCAGCAGTCACAAATCGCAAGCAATAACTGTGTGTGTGCTGCTGCTGCTGTTGTTGAGTTTGCAGCAGGTCTGAGTCGACAAATATGTGAGTTTCTGTGTGTGCAAAAACTGAACCCTGTAGATAGAGTGATTTGATACGGGTTAGTTCTGGTCTGGTTTTGCGTTTTCTTGGACGAAGGATTTGAGCAGGGAATGCGGGAATCATGGTGCGACCCCAAAGAGTTGAGTCCTTTAAATATTTACTGAAGACTTTCTGAATGTTGACAAGAATGATTCCTATTTTGTAAATTTCGAGATTTGTCGGGGTTGCCACAGAATTTTCCAGCCAAGGGGTCGTTAAGAGCTGCTCCGATTTGCTCTAAGACAGCACACACTGGTAGAATTGCATTTTATTCCTTCATTAAATCCGGTGCATATTCGAACGGACGACGGAGTCTCAGCTAAGCAAAAACGGACCGGCCGGCAGGCCATGGGTGGCATTTTGTGTAACATGCCATGTTCAATGTCCGCCGCCCCGAGGAAGAAGGCAGTGAAAGATTTGCACAAAACTGAGTACTGCTTTTGTGCTCTGGATTTGTTCATTTTGTGTTCAAATCGGCATACCAGATCTACCGAGCTATCGGGGGGAGAAGACGGACACCGAGCCCATAAGTGGTTTTTCATTCATAATAATTGCATATTGATGATTGCAAGATTTACACTGCCCAGCGGCAGGAAGACACTGGAGCTGCAATCGATATCTCAATATCGTTGCCAAGGATGATCGATCGGCTCGAGCTGCATGCTTTTATTGGATTTACATGCTGATGTCATGCAGTTCAGCGCCAGCAGCGCAGTGACAGTTGCGCCATACTTGTGAACCCATGAATAGAAGCGTGATTGAAAGGCTTTCTATTCAGCCGGAAATGGCTGAGTTTTGCATACAACAGCGCTCCGGACAAGAACGATATCTCCATTGCGCTCTTATGGCGATGAAGGCAATGACAGGGACGCACCATGATTGCGTCGTTGATTGAGACTTCCCAGCGGACATCAAACGCTGGTGATGGTCGATAATTGAGCTTGTTCGACAGCGTGATTTCTGTTGGCTTTGATAATCAGCTGCGTTACAAATTGTAATGTTGAGAAAACTTCTATTACGGTTTTCAATTAGTAAAAATTGAGTGTTTGCAAGACAAGAATGACAAGTTCGTGTGAACGACTCAGGTAAGTTTGTATGTTTCTTCTATTACGGACTTCAAGTTGTACGTAAGCTGTAACAAATTCGAAGTTCAAAAGTTAATCGAAGGTAAGTACAATCCATCCGAGGAATCCAGGTAAGTACAATCTTTCGAGTTACTAACATGTCCTGTCAACTGTCATTCTGTCAATGCTGTTACTCCTAATACACGGAGAAAAACGAGTTCCGAAAATCGTGAACAAGTGTTCATGAAATGGGAAACCACGAACAAAGTGTTCAAGGTTCCAATTTTCTTGAACACGCTTATTCACGATTTCGTAACTCAGTTTTCTCCGTGTGCTTGGAAATATCAGAAATTCGATTTGAGTTTTACTGAATTGAGACTGAAACTCAACTGAAGAAAACGAACCAACTTAACTGCAATTAAACTGAAACTATTGAAAACTTAAATGAAATTGAACTGAACCAGAAACTGACCCACAACAAATGTGCACAAATCGAACTGAAACTGAATCCACTCCAAAGGCAGCTGCACCTCAAGAACAACCAGAAGAAAGCAAAATCTGTGTGCAAAACCCTGCGCTGCGCTGATTAGAAGTCAGAGAGCGTTGAGAAATTATGGGCCACAGCAGGGCGGATACCCATTTTCTGTTCGACCTAACGGACCCGCCGTGGCCTCGATCCGCGTTCCGCGGGTGTTCTCGAGGACTCCTCGCGAAGATTGATGACAGTGTACGAATCAATTAGTTAAGGGGGGAACGGGGGTTCGGACGACACCCCCAATATCCGGAACGGGCGGAGCAAGATTACGCGGTCAGATCTCCAGCTGGTTCCAATTTAGCATACAGTTTCTACCTTTCGTCGGTCCGAACTAAATGAGTATTTCGTAACCCTCAACGGAAGGGGAGCAAGCGAGCGCGCGCGCTCCCCCTTGGTCTACGGGACCGATCTAAAATCGATAATGACTCTCATATATTTCAACAGAGACCGCAGCCGATTTGATTTATTGATCTCCGGCGTGGATCTCCGCCGGTGTGGAGAGAGCAAGCTCTATGCAGTGCTATTCAGCGCGAGCGCATAGCGAAAGATCAGAAACTCATAACTCAATCGGTTACGGTTTACGGATCGCTGCTGATGGCAAGATCAGCAGGACTGCAGGGAGCGACTTAAGGGAGGCGTAACGATCTTGGGTCTAGAAGAGTTTCAGGTAGTTTCGCCTCCTTGAACGAATAGAGGCTCCTCAAGATGAGCTCGAGGGATCACCGTTGGAAGAGGCATTACGAGAAACCACAACAAACCCGACAGACCCGGGAAGGACACCCCTCGGGGCAGGGTGTGAGGATTTGTGTCACCACGTGCAGTGAGGAAGGATCAACAAACAGTCAGAGGATCGAATTAGATCCATCAGCCGAAGGTTAGGAGAATATCTACGGGTTTTTGTTACTTTTCGAGGGGAAAAGTCGAAAATCTCAACCAGATGTAATGCGGCGTGTAATCGTGTTGACAGCGTGTGAGTTTTTGTTTATTGAATGTTCCGCAGGAATGGTAATTAAGTGCTGTTTGTTTTGGAAAGTTGTGTGAACGTTACGAGGGGAGAAATCAGTAAATATTTTCCGTTTGGCAGTAATTGGATGTTTTTGGACGATGAATGGTGACATGGGAGGAGTAGATTGCTCAATTAGTGAGGAAATGTTTAGAATAGTGAAGGTACCAAAGTAAGGGGAACGCTTGAAAACCAAAGAAAGAAGTCCTCTTGCAACTATGAAGATCCAAAACAGAGATCGAAACGTCAGCACGAAAAAAATGGTAGCAGTTGAAATGCTGTGTGTTTTTGTTTGTTTGTTTTTATTGGATAGTACATTGAAATCTTTGGGACACCGTGTAGATTTTCCCTTGTCCCCTTAAAAAAGAGGAGCATCAACATTTCCCGTCTTCCAAATCATTTCTATTGTCCCTGGTGGGCGGTGGAGATGGGAGCGGCTGACAATAGACGGCTGTCATGATGTCGAAAATCTGGTTCAGAACTTGTTTGGGAAAATCAGCATGTGTACATGGCGAAATCCAGTCTGCAATTCGCTAAAATCGTCGTCTGCAAGCGAACCCACTGAGAATTTTGGCTCGAGCCTAGACTCAATTCAGGCTTCAGACAAAATTCTCAGCGGGAAGCGATAGTAAGTCTTCAACCCTGAAAAAGGTCTTAAACCGAAACATCAGTCGATGATTGTTATTGTTCGATCTGCAACCCTGAGGATGGCCCAAATTCAGGGTCGAAAAGTTGGTTGAGGACTTTTGTTCTTGTTGGACAGTGACAGTGAAATCAATAACCTTTAGAAAGGACCAAATTCAGGATCGAAACGTCTGTTGTTTAGACCTTTACAAATAATGAGATTCTTCCATCATGTTCCAACTGAAATTTACATAAAATGTCAGGTGTTTCATGTTATCGTTTAATGTTACAAGATAATTTCTTGCCACGTGTTGTCAGTACCCACTAAAAAGCAAAAGTTTCCGCGTCAAGAACGTACACAACAAAAAAGTGAAACCCCGTGCTACCTTGTCATTCTGCGGAATTTGGGCAACTTTTACGCCACCATGCAATCAAAATGTGCAACCCTGAAGCATCAAGTGCCGGTATTTTTTTTGCATAATTTTTGCTGCGTGTAAATTTGGCTGACGTTAGAGTTTGGGCCAACCTTGTCCGCGTCGATAATGGTTGATCAAATTTCACCGATTTTGGCGGAATTTTCCAACAGACGAGGCAAAATATTTGCAAATTGGACCCTCCACGCCGTAATTAAATTAAACAAAAAAGGCGCATTGTCCACTGGCTTCAGTGCGGCGGTGCTGAGGTGTCCATGTTCATCGATGTTTCCCTGCGGGGGTCCACTTTAAACTGTTTTTCATCGCGCAACTTGTTAGCTTCACCGTCAGCAGTACCAATATCTGGACGGAAAGTGAAGTCCGTTGCGCTGACGAAAACCTGCAATTATGAAGAGTTTTCTGGGTTTTTGTTGACCCCGAAAACTTCACTTTCATCCCGTGGAGCAGCTGCGGTAGCTGGCAGCACTGCGGATTAATTGCTTTTCGGCGCTCCTGTAACGCCCTCTTTGTCGCACCCTGAGGAGAGAAGCCATGGATCATTTCTCGACAAAGTTTATTTTTGAAGAGCAACCTTATCGAAGTTTTTAAGCGAAGATGGCGTTCGAATGGTGAACGCCCGAAATGTCAAAATCACGCAGTGGTACCAACATTACGGAACAAGTGTGCCATGGCATTACAGCCACATTTATTTTCTTATGTTGGCGCTACTGCGCGATTTTGACATTTCGGGCGTTCACCATTCGAACGCCATCTTCGCTTAAAAACCTGGATACTTTTCAAAAGGAGAATCGACACTCCTTGTTTGAGTGCAGCTCAGATCCTCCTTGGTTGCTCCGATTCTTCGTCTTCCTTTTCTGCTTCAACCCCACGAAGACAGGTTGTTGGCGGGGGTAATGAGCCAAATTATAGATTGCCGAGCACAGGAATCTCCGCTCGGGCTCTGTCAAAAATAATAAGTCTCATTGCTGCGGGACCCACTTGAGCAGCGATTCTCAAGATGATCGAAATAACCAAACGGAACCCCCTTGCTGCAGAAATTGAATCATCACTCCAGTTAATGATAGAGCACGGCGTGCCAACTCTCCGGGACTACGCTGGGCGGAGATCTACCCGGTGCGATCATAGAACTGGCCAGCTTTAATTGGCTGAACGCGCGCGGTAATTTCGGTGGGCTTCTGGTGGTCGTTAGACCAAAATTCTCCCACCACACATCTCACAGCTAGGACTGTATCTTTGGTGGACCAATCATAACCCAGCTTATTCCCGCCGCTCAAAATTGATTAAATTCGTACCTGATGGTTCTAATCCCGTTAAAACAAATTGGAAGCGTTTCAGCAACCTTCTCTCACGACTGCCCCCAAAAGCTGCTTTAATGTGGCGTCACGAATCGCGGAATCTATTAATTACTCCGGCCATCGTCGCCTAATCTTATCGCGAATCGAAACGATGGAGGAAGGGATTAGATCGGCCGCTCTCGGCAGCTTCGAGTCGAAAAGCTCATTTGTTATTTAATTAAGTAGGAAGTGGTAGCGCGATGGATAAGCTTTCCTTTCTGGCGGGCTTGCGGAATTTGAATATCAATACCGGACACTAATGAGTTGGCGGGAAACCCGGTTGCGCGCTTTTGTGTGCAGATTTTAAGGTTTAGTCCACGATAGAGCGATAGGGTTCCGAGTGGAACGAATCAGCGGAGATTTGGGCAGGTTCTTGCAGCGTTCAAATTTGCACAAATTCATCGTTAAAAATTGACGAATAATTATTATAATCTAGCTGATAAAACCCTGACTACCGAAACACGCTGAATAGACTACAAACGAACAGCTGTGAGGAGAGGTCACTTGAAATACCGACTAGCGGCTTGCACAAGTGACCACTGCAACTCACTACAATGTTTGACTGATTGACATGTTGACAGATTGACAGAAGTACTTACCCTGGATTAGCTCCTAGAGTCTCCTTTTACCTACCTTTTCGGAATCACTACGTTACAATTGAAGTCCGTAATAGAAACGTTCTTCGCAAAACTTACCTTACAACTTATCACTACACTTCAGTACATCAGACTCTTTCAACCTAGTACCTTTAATTTGAAGTCCGTAATTGAAACGTCACTTCTTAAAAAAATCAAATCATCCAAAGTGTTTGACCCTGACAGCCTTTTTCCAACTCAGATCGTTCAAATTTGAGCAATCGATTTGACAAACTTTCAATGAAAGGGCCACCCAGAATCGCGCTTTTAATGAGTGAGCAGCAGCAATCAGGTGCCCCGTTGAAGCAGTCACCTTTGGCGCAAAGTAGAGCGGCAAATTAATTGCACTTGGCTGACGCGGCACAATTTCGCTGCAACAATGTCTCGCGCTGCTGCTGCAACAACCCAGAAATCCGATCCAATTCTCCGAGCGCCGCTCTTCAAAGGCTTCCAATGAAGACGGTGGCGTTAATTGAAATGTCATCTTGAAAGGTTCTGTGCTTCTTTCTAGTGGAAAAAAAAACTATTTTTCTAAAACAAATAGAACCCCGCTAGCGAGGAGAGGGAAAGAAAAACGGTAGCAAAGCGACAAAACGAAGGTATTTCTTCAATTATGCCCTTGAAGGAGGTGGAAAAAGGAGCAAACGGCACACAGGACAGCACAAGTGAGGTTAATCCGAGGATTTTGCTCGTTCATGCAGGGCGACGGCGGCGACGCCGCCGGTACAAGTGTTGCACGAGCCTGCAATTTACGGTTTTGTTCACCATCGTCGTCTTTCTTTACAAGGATGAAAAGGCAGCGCAGAATGAGTGGAGGAAACCGAAACAGGTCAAGTGCGGTGCGACTGTGGACTCCTGCGCTGCTTAATTGGTGGTAGGCAGAAAGTGAAACATCCGTCAGGGTTAATTACTCTGGATGAGTTGGTTGGCAGGAGGTGACGTTTCGATTGCGGACTTCAAATTTGAGATACTGAGTTGAAGGAACGCTATTTATTGATGTGCAGTGATTTTGGTAACGTGACCTTTCGATTACGGACTTCAAATCCAAGGTACTAGGTTGAAATAGACTGATTGGTTGATGTGAAGTGCTAGTGATTGTGGTTGATGTGTAGTGATAGTGATCCCAACAAGGTAAGTCAGTGTAGTGTTTCAAGGAGCCATTCCAGGGTAAGTACTTCTGTCAATCTGTCATCTGTCAAACTGTGCAGTGAGTGCAGTGGTCACTCGTTCGTACCGCACGACGGTAGTTCGAGCGACCCCTCCTCACAGCTGTAACTGAATACCTGTAGGCCAGCCACGCTGCCCATTTGTATTCATTCAGCAACACATTTTAACCAACGAGAGTCACCGCAAAAAGGGGCCCCACGCAACACACACGAGGAGGCCATTGCGGTATTGTAAACTTTCTGCTCCGCGGTGCGGAACAATTGCGCCGATGCGGGTTCCGTCCAAGAACAACTTTAAAGTGTACGCTCGGCGTGCGAGAATTGAACCTTAAAAACATTCGAAAAAGGCATTTGCCGCCACGCATCCTACCTGTTCCTTCGCCAGCTGGTACCACGTCTTGACGATCATCTCGAGCCGCGTCTCGTGGTAGCCCTTGGTGGTTTTCACGCTGATCAGCAGGTCGTCCAGCTCGGTCGTCGGCGGCTTCGGCGTGCCCGTGACCGACAGCTGCCCGTAGTCACCGCCGGGCCGGTCGAACCGCGTCGGGTACGGAATGGGCTTCCGGATGCCCCCGTTGTTGTTGTTGTTGTGCACTACCCCCACACTCCCGCTTACACTATGGATCACATTGTCGTTACTAACACTATTGTCGTACCCACTGTTGTCCCGCTTGGCCATCACACTTTGCGGGGCCGAATCAGCTGGTGCAGCGTTGTAAAGTTCCTGAAATAAAACGGAGAGAGAAATGAAACTGTCAAAACACGAAATCCACTGCGGATGGGAGGACAGGACGCGGAATTGATTGAGCTCGGCCCCCCGACCGTGACAGACGGGAACAAACACGATAACAACCGTGATATTGGAATTGAAACCCCCGCCGGTGGTGGGCTTCCAGAATTCAGGAGGACCTAGCCCGGAATCGTGAGGAAGAACAACCGCAGAACGTCGCGCAGCAGGTGTACGGACTGTCACGATCTGAGAGGGAGTTGGTGCTCGGAAGAGTTGGAAGTGGACAAGGGTAGCTGTCTGGAGTTAACCCGAATCGTTGCGGGGTAGCAAATATTGAAGCGGAAATGTTGCACTGCGGGATGATTTATTTCGATTTGTGAAGGACTAAGTGATACAAAGTAGTGAAACTTATTTCTTCGTTGAAATTCATTCCCAAATTCCACCCGCCAACCCTCAAGTGTCAGGTGCTTTTATTTTCATTGAGCGCGACGTACTTCAGCGCACTCCAGTCCCGAGATGGGGGGGGATGACACTCCATCAACAGACAGTCCACAGGTCGTCGTCATCCACTCTCAACCGTTCGAGCAACAGAGCCGGGCCCGGATTCAAGTCTAAAACAAAACCCCCAAAGAGAGAGAGGAAGAGCGTGCGCGCAACTTCGTTATCATAAATAAACAATTTAAGTGTGGATATTTGAATAATTTTACAATAAATTTTTGCCCGAAACTAGCCGCTAGTTGAATGGGGAGTGCTTCTCTACTACTTTTTTTTCGGGGATACCAGTTGAAATCCCGGCCGGTACACCGGGGAGAAGAAGCGTGGAGTCATCAAATAATTGTAGTTTATTAGATTGTTATATTAGGCCTGTGATAACTGTTTTCGGGGAGAAGGCCCATTCATTTCTGCGCGGAATCAGATTCCGTGGGAATCGTCAACATTGACCTGAAAACTGTTGATTTATAGGTTGTTTTCACCGGGCAAATATTTGCGCAAAAAGGGCCCCTCTGATAAGCCTCACAAACGTAAGCGGATCCTTATCTGTCTCAGCGCTGCAATATTTATTGCTGCCGAATCAGTCGGCAAAAAATAAACCTTAAAACGGATCCCATTTGCTTGATGTGTCTTGAAGAACTTGCAAATCGTCGTCGTCGTCCGAACCTCAAGTGGCTGCGCCACTCGCTGTGCCGTGCCAAGATTTGGTAAGCTGATATCCGACGGGTTCCCAGGGTGAGGAAGCCCGTGAATCGGTAGCAATTGCCGTTTTTGAAACACTTGTTGGCAGCAGCCTGACTCTCTGCAGCTGGAGCTTTTGGGAGACCGTGTGCGCTACTAGAGTTACGTTACGTTTTAGTGCGCGCGATTGTTTATGGCCGAAGATCATTCGGTAATGTTTTTATGGGGGGAAGGCTTTTTATGCCGTTACGGTGCTGCAGCTGGAGAGATCAAGAGACAATCCATCATCATCATCGTTACTGGGTTTGTAATTGAGTCACGCAGTTGGGGTGAAATAAGCCGATTTGTGAGATGGAAGGAAGTGCACGTCAATCTTCATCTGCATTGGCATTGGGTCAAAGACTTAAAGTTGCAGTTGTATCAATATGGTTAAAAAGCATTAACACAAAGAAGTTGCCCCTTGTCAGACTACAGAACTTCAATAATGTCAGTTTTCAAAACTTGTTTCCAATTGAGTTGTGCTGAGATCTGTTGGATCATGTCGACTGAACGATGGCAGACATTCTGATCATTTCAATAGAGAGTCCTTCACCGGTTCTGTGAGCGGAGTGGTCAAAGTAAACACCTCTTTTCTACTCGATACTTAATTCCTTACTAATAACAATAATATTTCACAATTTAACAATTAATCTAATATTCGGTGTCTTTTCGGAGCTGACATGACAGCTGCATCCGTCCTCCTGCTGAATCTTCTGATCGATTGCCAAGCGACAGCACGGGCAGCTTTCAAAACAATAACAAAAGCAGCGTTCTTTTATTACGTAACGTTATGTAAGGGGAGAGGGTGGGAAGTTGAGTTCGTTTTCGCACTTTTTCATACGATTTTTTCAGTTCAACTGCGATTACACTTTTTTGTGTAAAAAGTGTAATCGCAGTCGAACTGAAAAAATCGTATGAAAAAGTGCGAAAACGAACTCAACAAAGTGCGGTTTTCAGTTACAGTGCATAGGGGAGTTTGGGGTAATATGGACAGGGGGGGGTAATTTGGACACCCCTTTGAAAATCACGTTTTCTTCGGATATAAAGTGAAAACGGCAATTTAAGTGATAAGGCTAGTACTAGTAATGGCCTAGGAGCATGGACAAACCAAAAAAGTTGGAATAGGTTTAGTAGTTTTGGTGTAATATGTAAAAGTTTCCAAAGGCCGGTTGGCACTGCCTTAAATTCTAATATTTGAAGGTTAGGAAATAAGGTTTTGCAGGGGTTATATGGCCAACAAGTGGACATTTTATGTTTATGGGGGTTGCTTGGACGATGCCTGAGATATGTACGTATAAAAATTGTGCATTTTATCCATTTTTATCATAAAAAATTGCAATTTATGAAAGAATATGCTATGGGGGTAATTTGGACATGGCTTGTGGGGTAATTTGGACATACCTGTAAGTCTACCTGTCAGGCAACAAAAAAGTAACTTTCATGGTTGGATGAGTTTTTAAAGCGATTTAGACAAATTTAGAGGGATTTAATATGTCAAAACAATCAAAAAGAAATGTGAGCAATGAGAACTTTCACAAAACCCCTATTTTTTTTAATTTAGATAAATTTATTCCAATATTCGAATTGATGAAAATCTGATAACTATACATTTGGCGTTCAACAAGACTCAAATGTTGAATGCTTTTAATTAATTCCTTTGACATTTCTAATTTCTATGCTGGTTTAAAATAATATTTAAATTTGAAGGGCTACAGAATGTAAAATTTAAAAAAAAAATGATATTTTCAGGCTAATAAATTCTATATAAAGATTGATTTATATAAACATAAACGATACCTTAATCACTAAAAACTATACTTGTGCCTAATCCAGAATCAATGTTTAAATCATTTCAGTATTGATGATTAAATTATGTATACTACACTGAACTATTTGTTATCTTCCTATTGAATTATAGTTCTATCACAAAATCATTATTTAAACCTTTGATGAAATATTGTGAGCAAAACAACACTTCAAAATATAAAGCAATTACAAAACCAGGTTGAAGGATAAAAAACATGCTCAAAAAATCAAATGTTAAACTTATTATTCAACATGTGTCCAAATTACCCCTCAAAAGGTGTTCATATTACCCCACAAGGTATGTCCATATTACCCCACAAGACATGTCCAAATTACCCCACAAGGCATGTCCAAATTACCCCATAGGGGTGTTCATATTACCCCTACACAAAAATGTGGGGGTAATTTGGACACCTTTTAATTTTTGCGATAAAAATGGGGTTTTCATCAAAATTTATCGAAATTAATGACATTTTTCTATCAAATATGGTCTCTATTATCCTCTGGTGTCATCCACATTCCTTTAAAATATCCATACAGCCCGTGACAGAGCAATTTCCTTAGGGTGTCCAAATTACCCCACACTCCCCTACATTTTTTTAATGTTTATGAAAATTTTGTGACAGGAGCGCGAGGGGGTCTGAAAATCCTGCGTTACGTAATAAAAGAACGCTCCCAAGAAAGACGCATAAAACGAGGGGCTTGCTTTGGCATTGGCACTGTATGAGGGACGCGCGTGACCTGTTTACTCCGTGAAAATTAATTACTGAAGCTATACCAAAGCTGTACGTTTAATTCAGGACATATTCGTATGAGGTACATCTTCAAGATATCATTTTAAATCATCCAGAATCCCGTGACATTGAAGAAATTCGTACAAACTAAACCCCAACTCTTCTTGCACAACTCCCCAGCAGTCCTTTGATCTACACCTGTCAGCTGTTTTCCAAGCTTCTTTCTCAACCCCAGAATTCCAGATCTCTCCAACTCTTGCTCAATCTCTCAACCTTCGAAGGCAGCTGCCGGCCGGCCATTGATGCACCTCGAGTGCATCCACCGAAAAATAAAACTGGACCACTTGTTGGGCGTTGCAGCAGTTGTTCCAGAAGTCGAAGGTCGACGGGGTACCGTACCGTTTCTCAACCGAACGGTTTCGCACGCCCGTGACCCGACCTTCGGTCTGTTTTTCAATTTATTACAGCAACCGTCAATCCGCGCGGATTTCTGACCAGTGTGTACCAGTGGATCTTCCTGACGTTCGGTAGAGAGTGTTGACCAAGGTATTCAACTTGGTAAGGTTGGAAGGATTGAAAGCATAAGCTTACAGCCCGCTGGAAAGAATAATCTTGCCAAATCAGAATGAAGCCAAAGCCAAATTGTGCCAACCTTCCCCTCACGAGAATCTCGTACAAAGTCAGCGGTTAGTCCGGACATATCGCAAACAAAACATCCAAAATAACTTTCGCAAACAACGCGCGCTCGGACGTCGTTCCCAAGCAGGCAGACTTCGTTTATCTTCCCCGTTCCGAATTGATTAAGCTCTCCGGACGCTCATCATGCAACCTCTCTCTGAACAACATCAACCCCGTCGGACCAAAACCTGTCAGCTGCGTCAGAAAGAGGGGAAGAAGCCGGGCGCGCGGGAAGGTCGATGTCGGTGATGATACTGGTTCGCATAAATATGCTCCCCATCCGAGAGAGAAGCGACGAACCAAACTCTTCTTCGGCGATACCTGACTGTATACCACCTGTCCACCTCGGATCCAGGTTGTTGGCTGGTTGGCTTTCTTCAACGCGGCAGCTACCTCTTGTGCCCTGTCTGCACGATTTTCTCATCGGAACATTATTACGGCTACGGCTGATTGGACGATGTGGCGGTTTTGGGGTTAGGGAAGGCGACCGGCACGCCACCGAACCGAAAGGTGACCAAAATTGCAATCAATTGAGATGCTGGGAATGATGACCATCATCAGCCGCCATTCGGGAAGTCACTTTCGATCACGCTGGTAGAAGCCGGGAATATGGCTGTTTGAACTACACCCAAACGAGAGTGACGTTGCGATTGCGGTTAGTCAGGTAGTTCGACTGACAGTGTCAACGTTGTGAGCGCATCTAGCATCTGATGTTCGAGCAGGAACATGACTGTATTGTAATGAACGAAATTTTGAGTCTCATTTGAGTGTACAGATCATCCCAATCCAGATATTGAAAGCTCGTTATTGAGCTGCACGGCGTAGCAATGCAATATTTATCGCTAAAGTTTGCGAAACTGCAAAAAAAATCTTCCAAAATTGACTCAGACCAAGAAAAGAAACGTGCCACGTTCTGTGCAAAACGAAGTTAATTACTCGTCGAGCAGTTAAAGGACCAGCACCAGCCTGGAAAGAGAGGAGCTTGTTTTTTTTTGACAGAACCGGGAAAAGGACAACGGCGTGTCTGGAAATGGAAAGTTTTTCGTTGCAAGCTGAAGGTAATTAAATTGGGTTGTTGGGTACGGCGAGAAGCAGACACCAGCAGGGGGAAGGACTGTGCTGGGTTATAGTTTGTAGAAGTCACTTTTGCGAGCGCTTTCTTGACTATTTAACAGTTGTTGTACAAACTAGGGCCTGCAGCTGGTACAGAAGGTAGTTGATCTTGAGTCTTTTGGAACTAGAAATAAACATGATGCTTTTTTCGAAATATATTTGAATTTATAAAAATCATGATTTTATCTATATAGATCAAAAGTTTGAGTTTATGCTTTATGATACAACTTTGAAATGTTGAAGCTCGTCTGTATGACCCAGTTTGCTCAGCATAATGAACTTGTTAAACTGGAACAAACTATGGAACCAGTAGTAGTGTAGTAATTAGTCACAGTTTGTTTTTGACGGGCACACATTTGTTTTTAGCTGACGCAAAAAAAGTTAAATAAGCATGAAACCTCAGTTCAAATTCATTCGTCCATTGAGGTTCTTTTTACTTCCATTTCCCAGAAATCCATTAGCCAGAATGGCTCAACCTCCAGCATTTAATTTCCAAGAATAAACAATTCCCTAGACTTGTCTGGTTATTGTTTTACCGAAGCAAAAATCTGATTAAAAAGCTGGTGATTTTTCACGAAATTCTCTATGAATATCATTTTTCTAGTAAAAATCTGCCCTACTTTTTAAAACTCAAAACTTCAAAAATTAAAAAATTCTTCAAAAAGGAGGAAGAATCTCAAGGAACTTCATAACACTCACAAAAAATGTGTTTGATATCTTTAAATACTCAAGTCTACAATTCTAGTAATAACTACACAAACATCCGATGGTAAAATCGCATGTAAAAGCATGCACATCACCCTTGTAAGCAAAAGCATGTAATATTGTATAGAAAACGTGTACACAAAAAGCATGTACATGTACTACTGTTAGATTGATATTGATTTTTTCACAGTGGCGAGATAGCCGAGTGGGTTGGGGCGCGGACTTGGTAATCAAAATATGACTCTCGCCGGAATGATGTGGTTTTTGGGGTGAAGAGACCTGATTTTTGCCTTCCTCACTGAGGTAAGGCTATAATCCTGCTCTAAAAATGTACTTTTTATTAAAAGCTCGAAGACCCACCTTCATATATACATATCGACTCAGAATCGAAAACTGAACAAATGTCTGTGTGTGTGTGTGTGTATGTGTGTGTGTGTGTATGTATGTATGTGTTAAAAAATCTTGCCAAGTTTTCTCAGCACTGGCTGAACCGATTTTGATCGAACCAGTTGCATTCGACTTGGTTTAGGGTCCCATACATCGCTATTGAATTGTTTGAAGTTTCGATAAGTAGTTCAAAAGTTATGTATAAAAATGTGTTTTCACATATATCCGGATCTCAATTATATGCATGTAAACGATGTCCGGATCCATCATCCAACCCATCGTTGGTTAGGTAATCAAGAGACCTTTTCAGCGAGTCCACAACATCGAAGATCTGGCAACCCTGTCTCGAGTTATGACCACTTAAGTGATATTTATGTACTTTTTTGAAGCCGGATCTCACTTAAATGTATGTAAACGATGTCCGGAACCATCATCCGACCCATCGTTGGTTAGGTAATCAAGATACCTTTCCAACGAGTCCACAACATCGAAGACCTGGCAACCCTGTCTCGAGTTATGACCACTTAAGTGATATTTATGTACTTTTTTGAAGCCGGATCTCACTTAAATGTATGTAAACGATGTCCGGAACCATCATCAGACCCATCGTTGGTTAGGTAATCAAGATACCTTTCCAACGAGTCCACAACATCGAAGATCTGGCAACCCTGTCTCGAGTTATGACCACTTAAGTGATATTTATGTACTTTTTTGAAGCCGGATCTCACTTAAATGTATGTAAACGATGTCCGGATCCATCATCAGACCCATCGTTGGTTAAGTAATCAAGATACCTTTCCAACGAGTCCACAACATCGAAGATCTGGCAGCCCTGTCTCGAGTTATGACCACTTAAGTGATATTTATGTACTATTTTGAAGCCGGATCTCACTTAAATGCATGTAAACGATGTCCGGAACCATCATCAGACCCATCGTTGGTTAGGTAATCAAGATACCTTTCCAACGAGTCCACAACATCGAAGATCTGGCAACCCTGTCTCGAGTTATGACCACTTAAGTGATATTTATGTACTTTTTTGAAGCCGGATCTCACTTAAATGTATGTAAACGATGTCCGGAACCATCATCCAACCCATCGTTGGTTAGGTAATCAAGAGACCTTTCCAACGAGTCCACATAATTGAAAATCTGGCAACCCTGTCTGACAACTTAAGTTACATCTGTGTACTTATTTTTCTGGACCTAAAAACATAGCTGAAATATGTGTCCAAACCAATATTACCCATTGTTGGTATAAAGTGAGGAAGGCATCAATCACATAGGTGGATTAGGTTAGTTTTTTTCTTTACATGCGTTCTGTGTACACGTTCTCATACAATATTACATGCTTTTGCGCACAAAGGTGATGTGCATGCTTTTGTATGCGATTTTACACATATTTTTTATGCTGTGTGGGGTAATCTTTATGATTTTCATATTTCTCATAAATATATATTCACAGTAGAAAAAGATTTATTAGGAAAAGTTGATAGATTGTAGGATTTGAGTGTACAATCAATTGTTGACTATTTAATATCTCGAATTAGTATTCAAAAAGCCGTAAGAACCAATGGTAAACAAAGTCCTGTTTGCATCGGTATTCGACCTACTTACGAAAAACCAATATCAAAAATGATTGAGATTGTTCATCTACACGTCCTTCAAGTGCCCCAAACTAAAAATAAATAAATTTTTGTTTGATTTTGGAGAAAAACGAAAATTAGTGTCAGAGGTCACGGTGGCTCTTACGGCTTTTTGAAAACTCACCCGAGAATATACATATCGTTTATTTTTGTATTTTTGATATTACAGGGCGCTTTAAGACTTTTTACAAATTTAATTTTAGGATCACAGATCGGAAATATGATTTTAGATGTAAAGATAAAAATTAGTCCATTAATTCATTACTATTATGAAACTATTTTTTAGTAGCATGAATATGAATATGAATATTGCAGTAAAACATTTTGTGATAAATTAACCTTGAAATTCCCCTCCCCCCTCTATTTACTTCGAAAAACTTCAAATTGTACCAGCCAGTTGCTTTGAAGTGAAACAACAACAATAAAGATATTTCTGGAGAGTAACTGTTTCTGGAGAATGAGATTTTGAGAAAAAAAAAATGTGATTATTGGCATTATTGGGAATGGATTTCTTGAGCAAGCAATTCTGAGGTATGGGTTAGAACCTCTCATTGGAATTACAGACAGATCTGGATCAAATTTTTTAGAGGGCGCAAAAACATTTTAGCAACGGAAACTAGCGTTCTGTTGCTAGAAAAAGGCATAAAAATTGTGATTTTTTATCAGAACAATGTCAAAACACAGTTTAAAGCACTTGCAAAGCAAACATTTGAAATAAAATTAAAATTCAATTTTAAAAGACAACAGAATTCCTGGAATTTAAGAATTCCCGTTTTTTTGTCGCACATGTGACATTTTTTTTTCAATCACCCATTCATCATTTTCCTGAAAGAACTGAAATGTTGAAAGTATTTATATGCACCTATATCAATATCCTTAGGTTGGCTACACATTTCTGAGAAAATACGCATAAATAATGTCGAAAATTATCGCAATATACCTTGTTGTTTAAAGATTGTTATTTGAATTGATACCATTTTTTGCAATAAGAAGCGTAATTTGAATTCTTGAGGCTTCTTTCGAGCACACGCTCGCTCCTCAACGAGATCCTTCATTTCCAGTCCAACGACATCTCTTTCAGAAAACAAAACCTCAAAAGCCCCAATTAGCCAATCGCACCCCTCCTCTGATTCTCCCATCAAACCACCTCGTTTAGTGAACTACTCTGGCCCCTGGAGAGTATGTATTTCTGTCCAAAATGGTTCTCCTAAAAGCTTCCGCTAATTTTCCAATCAAGCCCACTTTTGAAGAACCCAGCAGCAGCATCAGAAGCGCAACAGGTTCAGAACATTTTTTGACCCGGCGTTGGCACTCTGGACCAGCAAAAGTGGGGAGAAAAAACTAGCGAATAAAAAAAAAAGATTCGAACCAAACAAACGCTCAATGAGATAGAGAGAGGGACGAGAGCAAGAGCAAACAGATGAATGAAAAATTGAACCATTTGTTTGAACTTTTGGGGAACTGAGCAAAAAAAAAAAAAAAAATCATGAAAAAATCCCCATGAGCGCAACACATTCTGCCAAGTTCTTTTCTTTTTATTTCACTTTTTTTTTGCGCCCGATTGAACCATTAAATGCATCATTTTTCTCACTTCAGCTGATTTTCGGGGCCATATCGCTTGCCTGCTCGCACACGCCAAATGCCTCGAGCAGGGATGGCTCCTAGAGAGAGAGCGAGGCAATTGGAGGCTCCCTGTCGTAATTAGATCCATTACCCGTAGTTTTACAGAGTGAGATATGTGGTTTGATGTTGAAGGTTGCACAGTGAAAATTTCAAGTTTGGACGCAAAATAAGGATTTGTAATTCATGGGAACATTAGTAATTTTACATGATTCTGCTGTGGTTTTACATGAATCTCCATTGAATATTTGTAACGTTTAAACCAACATTGATTGTCTACGAAAAATGGCAGCATATTTTGCTACATTTGACGTTTTACATGTGATCGTATTAGAGAGAATGAAATGTCTTCACTCTCTAACGAAGTTTTCTCTCAGTGATTGCTCAGTGAAACTCTTTTGACGAAGATGATTTTACATGATTTTCACTGTGCCAGCTTCCCCGGGATAGCTCGTGCCCTAGCGATTTCCTCCAAACTCCGTGATTTACGCGCAAGAGGTCAATCAACATCTTGTTGGAAGGTAAAAACCTTCAAAAAAGCATCTTGTTTACGCTCCAAATTAAAACTGATGGTGTGGTTTTGAGAGAGGTAAAACAAATCCCAAATGAAAAAAAAAAAACAATATTTGTTTGGAAAGGTCGTCGACAAAGAAAGAAGAAAGCGCCGAGAAGGTTCTTTACTGATTTGCTCTCTTGTTCTTCGCGGGGGTTTTGATGTTGAGTGTTGGAGAAACAGAGTGCTACCGGAGCGAACACTCTCCTTGAGTGTTTGTTTTCAGGGAAATATTGACAACTCTGCGCGAGAGAATGGAACAAGTGGGTTTAACATGCATGTAAAAACAATTGAGCTTTTGAACCAAATAGTGAAAATATTGAAGAAATATGCAGTTCAAGATTTGCGATAATAAAAAACATAGAGTGCATCCCGCTCAAACAAACACTACTGTTACACGAAAATCGAGCAAAATTCAAAAGAATGAGAGCAATATTTGAAAAGGGCGCATAAGCATTTTAACAGGTGGAACAATTTTGCAAATGTGACTATTGGTTACATTTTCACAAAGTGCTCCCCAGCATTTTTTCAACATAGCCAGTTTCCTTTAATAGTTACCGTCAACAGAGATGAGATTGGGTCACACAAAAATTCTGAAATGCTGAAGATCCAGTGCCACCCTTGATAACGGTACTTGGTAATTCGGAATTTTCAAAATAGAGCCAGCTGTCAAAATGCTTTTACGCCTATTTCAAATGTTGCTGCAGAAAATCAAACGTCACGGATTTGTAAACAAACAGTGCATATTTTAAATGCTAGAAAGTGTTGTGCTTTTTGTTTACAAACTTATTACACGAAGTGATTTGATGCATTTTTCGACTCCAATAGCAAACGTCAAACCAAAAATTACTGCCTGATTTTTACCAGTACTTCGAAGAGATTTGGCAAAAAGCTTGTACTGTTTTGACGTTTGCTGGGAGAATAGAAAAGTTTGAGAGAGAGAGAGAGAGAGAGAGAGAGAGAGAGAGAGAGAGAGAGAGAGAGAAAGAGAGAGAGAAGCAAATTAATTTTTCTCTCACGCCAAAACAGAAATGGCATTCAGACACGCTAATTTATAATAGCTCATTCCAGCATTGTTTTTACCCAGGTTTCATTAAACAGGAATCCATTCCGGGATTAGTAATTAATTTTATATTTTGTAAGGGATTGTATGCCTCAAAAAAAGTTAAAATTATTACAAATAAAGCACTTCGTCTCAATTTTCATCAAAAAATCAAAGCATGAAACTTTTGAATACTACAGCATTTGTTCGGTAACTGGGCTGAGAACGTAGCCCAGTCACCGAATGCTGTTCGCTAACTGGGCTGAACGAAAAATAACGAGGGGACTACCGATGCATAATATTTTTTTTTGATGAAATATAAAAATAAAAGTTACTCAAATTCAATTACAATGATTACATTTAATATTTCTCTTGTGACTTGAAATTACATAAAAGTTTGAAAAAAGTTTTTTTTTTATTTGTTGAGCATGATTTTTGCATCCATTAACCCCTCGGTGATTTCGGTTTGTTTTGGTTTTGACGTTTGTCAGTTTTTAACTGGGCTACGGCCCAGTTATCGAGCGCCCAGTTAAAAAGCAGCCCAGTTAAACAACGCCCAGTTACCGAACAACTACTGTATTAAGTTCCCAACTTGCCAAACTTTTAAGAAGTCCGCTTGAAGCAATTTTTCATTTTGTTGCTCCCTAAAACTTCATCAGCTCTTTCATCACCACCCTCGAAAAACAAGTCAACAACAACGACACGATCCATTATGATAAACTATCTCTCCCGGCCCAAAAACTTTCCCCTTTTTCGGCGGCCAAGATAAGGAGGACTTTTCCGTGCCATTTACCCAACGATGGTATAGAAGAGAACAGGACCCAAGTGTTGACAAACTTGTTTTGGTGCAAAAGTTGCAGTTGTTGTACCCAATTTCACCTTGAGGGCAGCTTTGTTGCACAACTCGTAAATACAAACTTGGCGAAGAGCACGAATGCGTTTCCAATTCGTGATCGAAAATTGACTCAATTTGCAATTTGTTACCCACTGAACAATCCGAGTGAAGTGACATCCAGCTGCGAGGATAATTTCGACGCGAAAAATAATCAGTTTTGGGCTGGAGAATTCTGACAAAGTTGCGGACTTTGATGGGGACCGCCGACGCGGTCAAACGGACGGACATCTCCAAGGACAGATTGCAAGTTTGGCATAAAAATCTTTCAGCTTCCAGTTGACTAAATGGAATGATTACATCAGTGAGTTTAGAATTATCCGATTTGTTTACATCTAATGTTACGCCCTACTGAATTGTTACTGTTGAATTGGTGAACCCCAGATGTAAACAATCAGTTCAGCCGAAGACAGTGTCGGAAGAATAAAAATCAATTTCTAAGGTTAGCGAAGACCCCCAAGAAGATCATGAAATGCTAAGTCCCTCAACTTGCCTCATTCCTGTGAGGTATTGATCGAGTTAAGCTCCAATATCTGAGCGCTGGTCAAGCGCAGCTGAATGCTGTCATGCAGCGTAGCGAATTACTCCAGTCAGACCCGGGCATTATCCAGTCATCCATCACAAATTTGCATCGGACAACTCGACGACCCCGACGAGTCCGGGCCAGAAACCGCACACATCCAAATCACTCAATTGTCGGTACTGCCAGAGTCCGCTCTGGTCTGGGCATTGTGTCCGATCGTCACCGCTTACGGGCACAGATCAAGTGCATTGATCCTCTTCGGTCCCGATCGCGGTCCAATCTCGTGGGCCCAAAACCACAAGAGATCGTCGTCATCCAGACTGAAACCTCGCTAGCTGCCGGGGCCAAAATGGTATTAATATATTCCGAGGTCCGCGAGAGAATCTTTACTAAAAACAAAAAGCGAAAAAACAACACCGTCGGCGGTGCTTGTTTTTGCTTCTTGGTGGAGGGAGCCGCCACAGTTGAGGACACTTGGGTAGTGAGGAACGGACGAACTGCCAGAACGTTGCGTGATTCCGGATTGTTAGTTGGAGCGGTTCGCGGAACATGGCAGGATGCACGATAAGCGTGGAAGGAGAGCAAAAATTTTCAAATTTTTGCCTGACACTTAACCCACGGCAAGTGGTCGAGAAATGGCTGAAATTCTCGGCCAAATTAAATCGTTTTTGGCGTTGTTTCGAAATTTTGCAGAGGTTTTATGAGAGATGTCGAAAATCCAAGATACTGGACAGTAACCGCCGTAGATACACCATGAAGACCGTACCTGCACAGTATTGCCCCCGTTGTAGCCGTAGACGTTCTGGTACAGGACCAGCGTCATGTAGATCAGGAAGGTGCCGGCCGCCATTGCTTGCAGAGTCCGCTTGTACCGGTGGGTCAGCGAGAAGACCTGGCTCATCTTCTTCCTAAGGCACCTCATAGAAGCTGCTTCGTGCTGCCCGTCCTCCGCAGGGACAGTCGCATTTTGACGTGCAGGCAGCAGAATCGGCGCAATTTTGTCAGCCAGGGCTCTTAATCCAGTTTCTTCCGGCTCAGTCGCCACTTGTTCAATATTGAGATATTATGCACTGGTTGATTGAATCATTGGAATCATTAGCTACAATCACTTTGATCACTTCACTTTGCCGCTTTTATTAATTCACATCAACTCTCAGCGGCCCGTATAATTCACGATACACTCCGTTTGTTATTCACCCCCTCACCAAAAAACCGTCACAAATCCACAAACAAAACACGTAAACAAACGCACCAACCACTTGTCAAAATCCTTCACTGTTTTCCCCCCCTCTCAAAAATCATAATCCAAAACGCGCGAAACGGGAGCAAAATCCTCTTCCTCCTAAAACGGATCCAATTTCCCCTCACTCTCAGAACGAAACACGAACTAGCGCTAGAACGCGATTGGTCGACCCGAGGCGAACAGGCGCGCGAAACCCTCCTCACGCAAGCAACGTCAACCAGAGACTGATCGGTTGCGCAAAGCGGGGTTCAAAACAAGCGCGCGCGACACGATCGCGTGAAGCGAGAGAGAATAACAAGCGAAGAGAGCGGACGAAACAAGAGAGAAATGGCTTAATGGCCGAAGAACGTTGCGCATTATCAGCGATTTTTTCTTTCGGATTCAAATTTGAGGCAGGTAAGCAGTTCGCCCTCTCCTCACTAGAAACATCTCAACGTCACGCTCACTGAATACCGCTCTCGTAATAAATTATGCGCTCTCGAAACGATCATCGGCCATTCAAAACCGGGCCGCCGCCGCCGCCTCTCTCGCGTTCGGTTGTCATGGTGCGAAAGATAATAACAAAATAGCTCAAACCGAGAGAGCTAAGAGAGAGAGAAATGCCGGTGATCGTGGCGCGAGAGGATTGCGCTTCGTGCGCAGGTGAGTTTAGGTAAAGAGTTGTTGTTTGCGGGCGGCGGCTGTTATCGGCGTTTCGTCGAGTGAAGCGACGTTCGGCGGAGATCGATTTGTCGATGATTGGATGGCCGATCGGTGAAACGATTGAGTGATTGCAATGAGCGAAACAGGTGGAATCTAAATTTATAAATTCGTTATTTCAACGTTTTGAAGAAACCGGTCAAGAAAAATTTCAAATGGGTAGCAGCGGTAGCGAAAGCTAAAACCTATAAACTAAAAACTAAAAACTAAAAACTAAAAACTAAAAACTAAAAACTAAAAACTAAAAACTAAAAACTAAAAACTAAAAACTAAAAACTAAAAACTAAAAACTAAAAACTAAAAACTAAAAACTAAAAACTAAAAACTAAAACTAAAAACTAAAAACTAAAAACTAAAAACTAAAACTAAAAACTAAAAACTAAAAACTAAAAACTAAAAACTAAAAACTAAAACTAAAAACTAAAAACTAAAAACTAAAAACTAAAAACTAAAAACTAAAAACTAAAAACTAAAAACTAAAAACTAAAAACTAAAAACTAAAAACTAAAAACTAAAAACTAAAAACTAAAAACTAAAAACTAAAAACTAAAAACTAAAAACTAAAAACTAAAAAAAAACTAAAACTAAAAACTAAAAACTAAAAACTAAAAACTAAAACTAAAAACTAAAAACTAAAAACTAAAAACTAAAAACTAAAAACTAAAAACTAAAAACTAAAAACTAAAAACTAAAAACTAAAAACTAAAACTAAAAACTAAAAACTAAAAACTAAAAACTAAAAACTAAAAACTAAAAACTAAAAACTAAAAACTAAAAACTAAAAACTAAAAACTAAAAACTAAAAACTAAAAACTAAAAACTAAAAACTAAAAACTAAAAACTAAAAACTAAAAACTAAAAACTAAAAACTAAAAACTAAAAACTAAAAACTAAAAACTAAAAACTAAAACTAAAAACTAAAAAAAAACTAAAAACTAAAAACTAAAAACTAAAAACTAAAAACTAAAAACTAAAAACTAAAACTAAAACTAAAAACTAAAAACTAAAAACTAAAACTAAAAACTAAAAACTAAAACTAAAAACTAAAAACTAAAAACTAAAACTAAAAACTAAAACTAAAAACTAAAAACTAAAAACTAAAAACTAAAACTAAAAACTAAAAACTAAAAACTAAAAACTAAAAACTAAAAACTAAAAACTAAAAACTAAAAACTAAAAACTAAAAACTAAAAACTAAAAACTAAAAACTAAAAACTAAAACTAAAACTAAAAACTAAAAACTAAAAACTAAAAACTAAAAACTAAAAACTAAAAACTAAAAACTAAAAACTAAAAACTAAAAACTAAAAACTAAAAACTAAAAACTAAAAACTAAAACTAAAAACTAAAAACTAAAACTAAAAACTAAAAACTAAAAACTAAAAACTAAAAACTAAAACTAAACTAAAACTAAAAACTAAAAACTAAAAACTAAAACTAAAAACTAAAAACTAAAAACTAAAACTAAAAACTAAAAACTAAAAACTAAAAACTAAAAACTAAAAACTAAAAACTAAAAACTAAAAACTAAAAACTAAAAACTAAAAACTAAAAACTAAAAACTAAAAACTAAAAACTAAAAACTAAAAACTAAAAACTAAAAACTAAAAACTAAAAACTAAAAACTAAAAACTAAAAACTAAAAACTAAAACTAAAACTAAAAACTAAAAACTAAAAACTAAAAACTAAAAACTAAAAACTAAAAACTAAAAACTAAAAACTAAAAACTAAAAACTAAAAACTAAAAACTAAAAACTAAAAACTAAAAACTAAAAACTAAAACTAAAAACTAAAAACTAAAAACTAAAACTAAAAACTAAAAACTAAAAACTAAAAACTAAAAACTAAAAACTAAAAACTAAAAACTAAAAACTAAAAACTAAAAACTAAAAACTAAAAACTAAAAACTAAAAACTAAAAACTAAAAACTAAAACTAAAAACTAAAAACTAAAAACTAAAAACTAAAACTAAAAACTAAAAACTAAAAACTAAAAACTAAAAACTAAAACTAAAAACTAAAAACTAAAAACTAAAAACTAAAAACTAAAAACTAAAAACTAAAACTAAAACTAAAACTAAAAACTAAAAACTAAAAACTAAAAACTAAAACTAAAAACTAAAAACTAAAACTAAAACTAAAACTAAAAACTAAAACTAAAAACTAAAAACAAGAAACAAGAAACAAGAAACAAGAAACAAGAAACAAGAAACAAGAAACAAAAACAAGAAACAAGAAACAAGAAACAAGAAACAAGAAACAAGAAACAAGAAACAAGAAACAAGAAACAAGAAACAAGAAACAAGAAACAAGAAACAAGAAACAAGAAACAAGAAACAAGAAACAAGAAACAAGAAACAAGAAACAAGAAACAAGAAACAAGAAACAAGAAACAAGAAACAAGAAACAAGAAACAAGAAACAAGAAACAAGAAACAAGAAACAAGAAACAAGAAACAAGAAACAAGAAACAAGAAACAAGAAACAAGAAACAAGAAACAAGAAACAAGAAACAAGAAACAAGAAACAAGAAACAAGAAACAAGAAACAAGAAACAAGAAACAAGAAAGAAAAATATTTGCATACTTCGGCTCATTGGTCCGAAACCTTCAAAACAGCATTTCTGGAGTATTTTTTGAAAAGGACCAATAAACCAAATTTTCAGTTTTTGCTTTTTGGGGTTTTTTAATACCCGTGACTCATAGCGGTTTCAAAAACACCCAAAAAGCAAAAACTGGAAATTTGGTTTATTGGACCTTTTCAAAAAAACTCTAGATTTGAAGTTTTCATACGCTTTTTCAAATATTAGGGTAGTTTGTTGAAATATTAATCTATGTTTTTAAAGACTATCTAATAATCTTTCATTTTCGTCCAAGACATCTAAAATCGCTTAAAATGGCGTGGAATCATGTTTTTTTTTTAATTTTTTAATATATTCAATTAAAAAAGAACGTTATGTTTTTTTGAATTTTATTTTCATTAATATTGCTCGATGCATACCACCCTTCTCCAGCACCGATCCGAATACTTTACGTTTGAATGTAGATCATACACCGCGGTCGGTGGTGCTTAGTTTTTTCCTTTGCTTGTATGCGTCCATGGTGGTAGGTACTTGATCGCGTTTCGCGTTTTCTTTCTTTTTCGTTCATTGCTTCGCGGCTCGTCGCGTTCTCTTCGTCATTTTCATTGTTCATTTAGGGTTCTCTCTTGCGCTTGCCAGGTTCTCCACACTTTTTGTGGTTGTTGCTGTTCTTGCTTGGCTGGTGGTGGTGGTCGTACAATGCATTATCGTTTCATTGATTATTATTTCACCGATTTGCTTCCTACTCTGCTTCTGGCTTCATTCTTTCAAGATGTTTTTTTTATTTTGCTGTGAAATTCCTTTCCATTTTTTCCCTCCTAACTTCTCTTTCTTGAGCTGTTTTCTAATAGACGTGTTAGTTAGTTGCACTAGTTCCTCGCTAGTGTGTCACATCTTAGACTTACGGTTTTTTTTATCTCGCTCTTTTCGACTTGTCACTTCCATTCTAATTGCCTGCTGTGAACATCTGTTTTTATTCTTCCTCTGTTGAACCGCTCGAGTGGTTCTATTCCAGCAGATGTCCTTTCGGGGGTTTGACCGACCAGTGAGTCATTGACCTTGGTCAGGGGTTCACTGTGATCGTTTCTTGATTGCGAATCGATCAATTTCCGCACCGGTGACGACCCAAGGGGCCAAATTATGACCAATTAGGAGGGGCCCACCAGTTGTCCACGGCTTCGCGGTAGTGGCTTGGCACGAGGATAAAATCAGGAGTGTTCTCTGTATTATCAAAGTTTAATTAAATAATATTTTTCGTTAAAAAAATAAAAAAAGTGGGCTGAAAATGCAACACTAAAGGAGAACAATTTGCGTTTTAATTTCACATTCTGTAAAATTTGATGAAAAAATCCGTTTTCGCAAATCGTCTTTTCTTTGTATTTATTTTTATTTGGCTCAAATTTTGTATGTCTTATGTCTGAAAGATCAATTTTGATCATCATTATATAATTTGATTATTTTTTCGATACAGGATACATATAATTTTGGGGGCTAGTCATATAAAATTGGTTTGTAAATGTATGGGTCATTTCACTTCAACTGTACACAAAAAAGTACAAATTAGAAATCGACTTTTTCTGATCAAGCTCAAATTTGGTGGACTGCCCACCATTAAAAAAACGTCTAATCGAGATATTAGCACTAGGTGGTAGAGGATGTTCCAACGCAATCTTCTGAAACTTGAATTTCACTAAAAAAGGGTACGTTATCCATTAGTGGAACCCTTTCCTATATTGGACCCTCTGAAGGATTTTTGATGAAAAATTCAATGAAATCACAATTTCAAGCGTGTTGTTGTTTGCAAATCTTTTATTTGGCATGTTCAGCATCATTTAAATCAATGTTGACTGATATTGAATTGTCCTTTTTACCAAAATAAGTGTTTTGAGTTCGACATCAGAAATCAGCCATGGCCACTAGCATTTTCACAACAAAACTGCATTTATATTTTATGATTGAATTAACTATTCAATAATTTTTTGACTGATTATTTAACTCCATCAAGTCGAAATAATGTAATTTTAAGTAACTTTACTAAAATAAAGCGAAGAACTGCTCATTTTCGAGCAAAAATTTGGGGGGTCCAATACTGCCGTTTTACGGCGATATGATGTATACGCCATCGAGGTGATTTTGCTGTAGACACGATTTTCTGTTTTTGTTCATTTTTTTCAATTTAAAATGACTAATTTTAGGTCTGCTCTGTAGAAACTGTTAAAAAGTACAATAAAAATGTGGCCCCTACAAAATTTCTTGTTTTTTTCCTATTCTCTACGATTATAAACCACAAACATCATTTGGCCGAAAAAATAGCAATAAAAAATCACTACTTTTACTTCCCAGTGATGTATGTATACATTGCTTGATCAAGGCTGGCTATTAGGCTGGCTATATTTTTTGTGCCAGCTATTTTGACAGCTGAGCGGATCCCGTAATGCATTGTCCACGTGGATACTTTAAGGGGGGAGGGTATTAGGGAACGTTCTTTTATTACGTAACGCAGTTCGGGGGGGGGGGGAGGCCGTGTTATGCTCCATACAAATTTTTTAAAATTTGTATGGAAATTTTGTTACTAGGGGAGAGGGGGTTTTAAAATTCTGTTTTTTGCGTTACGTAATAAAAGAACGCTCCCTTAGCGATTGTCTACGCTCCATAAACACATGTTTTTGCATGAACAATTGTCCACAAGGGAGGTGGATGGGTCTAGAATTTTCAAAAAAGTATCTACGTGGATGTGGATAAGGTGTCAACCATTAAGTACGTCACATTAAAATCAGCCAAATTTCACTCCACCCCCCTTTGTCACGATTTCCCTATGCTTTTAACACGCAATGTCACGCTTACTCAAAACTCCCCACTTCCCACAGAACGTGACGTACTTTATGGATGTGGCCTGTTGGACGTCCCCTAAGAATTAAATCGAATTAATGTAATAAAATATTGCCAAGTCTTGATTTGGTCCCAAAACCTTAAATCAACATTCAAACAGAAATGAATTTGACTTCTAGCAATTCTCAATGTATTCATACATCATGATGAGTAAAATTGGCGTATACATCATTGTTTGTTTGGTTAATAAAATGGGCCCAAGAGCAGTTTTTTGAAAAATTCTTTCGTCAGGAGGTAGCTTTTAAGATTCTTTATCAGACTGTACAATAAAATTGAAAATGTCCAAAATGGCGTATACATCATATCGCCGTAAAACGGCAGAATATAGGACAACGAAAATCCAAACTTTTCCAAAAGTGGACCCCTGTTAATTAAACCTTCAAAAATGAAGAAAACTGAGTATTTAAGTAAAAGTTTCTCTTAAACATACAATAAATCTGGAGTTTTTTTTGAAAAGGTCCAATAAACCAAATTTCCAGTTTTGGCTTTTTGAGTGTTTTTGAAACCGCCTTGAGTCAGGGGTATTAAAAAACACCCAAAAAGCAAAAACTGGAAATTTGGTTTATTGGACCTTTTAAAAAAAACTCCAGAAATGCATGTTGTTATCAACCTAAACGCATATTTTCACGTTAAAAGTACCAAAAATGCTGAAGCCGTAAAAAATATAATTAATCAAAACTATAGTCAATAGTACTTAACTGAAGCATCATAATTAAAGTTTGAAATGATATTTTATAATAATAAATCAAGAACAAAACATTTTTTTAAAATAAACATGCGTGGTTTTATCAGCAATTGTAAACAAATCTATTGTTTAGTTTCGGTCAACCATTCATGTAATTAATATGAAAAAATGTGCATCAAAATTACTTTTTTTATTATTTTTATGTTTACAGTGATTTTTGAAACGTTTTCTCTGTTCTTTTTCGGAAATAAAATGTCTGTTGGGTAATTCTCTACCAACTCACACGAAATCGGGAAAAGTTGCCCCGACCCCTCTTCGATTTGCGTGAAACTTTGTCCTAAGGGGTAACTTTTGTCCCTGATCACGAATCCGAGGTCCGTTTTTTGATATCTCGTGACGGAGGGGCGGTACGACCCCTTCCATTTTTGAACATGCGAAAAAAGAGGTGTTTTCAATAATTTGCAGCCTGAAACGGTGATGAGATAGAAATTTGGTGTCAAAGGGACTTTTATGTAAAATTAGACGCCCGATTTGATGGCGTACTCAGAATTTCGAAAAAACGTATTTTTCATCGAAAAAAACACTAAAAAAGGTGCAGGTGGTTATGTTACACATGACCAGTATGACAAAGAACTTTGCAAGATGGTTGTTGAAATTTTCGATTACATTGTCTTTCCCAAGATTCACTAGATTCATAATTACCATAAAAATTGATACCCATTTTGCCCCTAATCTTATGTTTCGGCAAATGTCCCCCCATCGGAACATCACCGTGGCCTCCGGCCACTTCGGATTGTGGCCACTTCTGCTGAAATGTCAAATTTCATATCTAGTATCAAAAATCATAAAGTTTGATACCCATATTGCCTCAACTCTTATGGTTCGGCAAATGTCCTCCCATCGGAACATCCCCGGGGCCTCCGGCCACTTCGGTTTGTGGCCACTGCTGCTGAAATGTCAAATTTCATATCCAGTATCAAAAATCATAAAGTTTGATACCCATATTGCCCCTACTTTTATGGTTCGGCAAATGTCCCCCGCCCCTCGGAACATCCCCGGGCCTCCGGCCACTCCTGATTGTGGCCACTACTGCCGAAATGTCAAATTTCATATCCAGTATCAAAAACCATAAAGTTTGATACCCATATTGCCTCTACTCTTATGGTTCGGCATATGTCCTCCCATCGGAACATCCGCGGGGCCTCCGGCCACTCCGGATTGTGGCCACTACTGCCGAAATGTCAAATTTCATATCCAGTATCAAAAATCATAAAGTTTGATACCCATATTGCCCCTACTCTTATGGTTCGGCAAATGTCCCCCCATCGGAACATCCGCGGGGCCTCCGGCCACTCCGGATTGTGGCCACTACTGCCGAAGTGTCAAATGTCATGTCCAATATCAAAAACCATAAAGTTTGATACCCATATTGTCCCAACTCGTACGGTCCGGCAAATGTCCCCCCATCGGAACATCCCCGGGGCCTCCGGCCACTCCGGATTGTGGCCACTACTGCCGAAATGTCAAATTTCATGTCCAGTATCAAAAACCATAAAGTTTGATACCCATATTGCCCCAACTCTTACGGTCCGGAAAATGTCCCCCCCATCGGAACATCCCCGGGGCCTCCGGCACTCGGATTGTGGCCACTACTGCCGAAATGTCAAATTTCATGTCCAGTATCAAAACCATAATGTTTGATACCCATATTACCCCAACTCTTATAGTCCGCCAAATGTCCCCCATCGGAACATCCCCGGGCCTCCGGCCACTCCGGATTGTGGCCACTACTGCCGAAATGTCAAATTTCATATCCAGTATCAAAACCATAATGTTTGATACCCATATTGCCCCTACTCTGATGGTTCGGCAAATGTCCCCCATCGGAACATCCCCGGCCTCCGGCCACTCCGGTTTATGGCCACTACTGCCGAAATGGCAAATTACATATTCAGTATCAAAACCATAAAGTTTGATACCCATATTGCCCCTACTCTTATGGTTCGGCATATGTCCTCCCATCAGAACATCCTCGGCCTCCGGCCACTCCGGATTGTGGCCACTACTGCCGAAATGTCAAATTTCATGTCCAGTATCAAAACCATAAGGTTTGATACCCATATTACCCCAACTCTTATAGTCCGGCAAATGTCCCCCCATCGGAACATCCGCGGGGCCTCCGGCCACTCCGGATTGTGGCCACTACTGCCGAAATGTCAAATTTCATATCCAGTATCAAAAACCATAAAGTTTGACACCCATATTGCTCCTACTCTTATGGTTCGGCAAATGTCCCCCCATCGGAACATCCCCGGGGCCTCCGGCCACTCCAGATTGTGACCACTACTGCCGAAATGTCAAATTTCATATCCAGTATCAAAAACCATAAAGTTTGACACCCATATTGCCCCAACTCTTACGGTCCGGAAAATGTCCCCCCATCGGAACATCCGAGGGGCCTCCGGCCACTCCGGATTGTGGCCACTACTGCCGAAATGTCAAATTTCATATCCAGTATCAAATACCATAATGTTTGATACCCATGTTGCCCTACTCTGATGGTTCGGCAAATGTCCCCCCATCGGAACATCCCCGGGGCCTCCGGCCACTCCGGTTTATGGCCACTACTGCCGAAATGGCAAATTTCATGTCCAGTATCAAAAACCATAAAGTTTGATACCCATATTGCCCCAACTCTTACGGTCCGACAAATGTCCCCCCATCGGAACATGCGCGGGGCTTCCGGCCACTTCGGATTGTGGCCACTACTGCCGAAATGTCAAATTTCATGTGCAGTAGCAAAAACCATAAAGTTTGATACCCATATTGCCCCAACTCTTACGGTCTGGAAAATGTCCCCCCATCGGAACATCCCTGGGGCCTCCGGCCACTCCAGTCCAGGTGGTGGCCAGTTCCAATGATCGACTCCCGCGACTACCATGTCTTAGCTGGTCCTTGCCTCCAAGCCATCTGCTCCCGGACCTCCAGGCCGTCTGCTACCGGGCCACCAGGCCATCTGCTTCTGATGTGTTCTCGTCGACGTCCAGCAATAGAATGACTTTTCAGGACCGACCGAGCCGAGTTTTGTTGGCTCGTCGACGATCCGAAAATTATGTATGTGTGAGCATTTAAACAACCAACGCGAGGTCCGCTTCGGATGAAACCTCGGTAGGCACTGAATTTGTCTGAGGCTAAGTGCTAACTTAAATAGTATCGCACGGCATGTTGCATCCATGGTGCTACATTCTCGCGTGACAGTTCCACGGAAGGAGGAGGCAAGGCAAAATTTGCTAAGTGCTAGATACTTGAATCTGATTAATGTGTTCGGGAAAGGTTGCGCTTGACCAATCAGCGTTCGCTATTCTTTAGTAGTTTTATGTTAACTTTTAAGTACTTAAATAAATAAGTACTGTAATAAACATGTTTTAAGATCATTAAGTAAGTCTTCCCTTTCGTTTGGTGGGTAAAACGTTCAAATTGGTCGAGAGGGAAAAAAGATACAATCGTTTGAAATCTTGCACTTTTTTCGAAAATTTGCTTCTACGCGTTACATTTCGCTTCGCGAAAAATCTGGATTGCTACCCTTGTATAGAGCCCTAAGACAAAGTTCTTTGTCAAAAGTATTAAAAATTCTCCCATTTTCCGTTACTCGACTGTAAAAAAATTTGGAACATGTTATTTTATGGGAAATTTAATGTACTTTTCGAATCTACATTGACCCAGAGGGGTCATTTTTTCATTTAGAACAAAATTTTTCATTTTAAAATTTCGTGTTTTTTCTAACTTTGCACGGTTATTTTTTAGAGTGTAACGATGTTCTACAAAGTTGTAGAGCAGACAATTACAAAAATTTTGATATATAGACTTAAGGAGTTTGCTCATAAACATCACGAGTTATCGCGATTTTACGAAAAAAAGTTTTGAAAAAGTTACTTTTTGCGTTTTTCTTCGTTTCATCGTCCGTGTCTGTCGCGGATGACTATGAACGGCCATGATTGATGACGACCAACTTTTTCAAAACTTTTTTTCGTAAAATCGCGATAACTCGTGATGTTTATAAGCAAACCCCTTATGTCTATATATCAATTTTTTTGTAATTGTCTGCTTTACAACTTTGTAGAACATTGTTACACTCTAAAAAATAACCCTGCAAAGTAAGAAAGAACACGAAATTTTAAAATGAAAAAAAATGTTCTAAATGAAAAAATGACCCTTCTGGGTCAATGTAGATTCGAAAAGTACATTAAATTTCCCATAAAATAACAAGTTCCAAAATTTTTTACAGTCCAGTAACGGAAAATGGGAGAATTTTTAAAACTTTTTTAGTGTTTTTTTTTCGATGAAAAATACGTTTTTTTCGGAATCCTGAGTACGCCATCAAATCGGGCGTCTAATTTTACATAAAAGTCCCTTTGACACCAAATTTCTATCTCATCACCGTTTCAGGCTGCAAATTATTGAAAAACACCTCTTTTTTCGCATGTTCAAAAATGGAAGGGGTCGTACCGCCCCCTCCGTCACGAGATATCAAAAAACGGACCTCGGATTCATGATCAGGGACAAAAGTTACCCCATAGGACAAAGTTTCACGCAAATCGAAGAGGGGTCGGGGCAACTGCTGTGTGAGTTGGCGGAGAATTACCCTGTTAGGTTTTTTGTTGTTTAAAGTCAAAGTTGTTAACAAAACATATTTGTTTATGATGAAAAGTGAGCAAAATCCATCTTTTAATCATTATATCTATCATTAGACCTACACCATGCATCAAAAATCGGTTAAATTTGGTATAAAAATAACAGTTCCAAGATTAAAACACAAAATTTCATCCTTATCAAAAATTACATAACAATCGTACAATGTTGTTTCGAACCTAGATGCAAAAACAATGTTTTTCTGTTTTTACAGAGAATCAACGTGAATCGAGGAACCTCTTGGTAACGTTGATGCTCAAATAAGCCCCGATCATTTGCACATCAGGTAGGCAAGCAGTGTGCGGCGATCGAGTCGCTATCGAGAGTGATTGTTCGCGGGCAGCATTGCATACTCTCCCTGGTATAATATCCACCCTGGGTGCTCTGTGCAGAGCAATCAGCTCGTGTCAAGAATCTTGTCCTGCTTTGGGGCAAACAAAAAAAAACTTTGGCTCGAGCCAACGCAGTCCAGCCGTTGGTTGTTGGTGCACGGACCTTACGTTCATGAGCTCGCGGTATGTAATTTCATGCAAATTTCTATCTTTCGTTAGATTGTTGAACTTTTGTGATTGTCGTATCAATTATCGGCATTTCATTATTTTTCTTTGCAAGATTTTTTTTCAGTACATGTCCAAAAAAACAGTTTTCCGGCTACAAATTAACACGGGGCCCTTCCGAAACTTGGTTACCGTTACCAATTTTGAACCAGCGATAATTTTCCTCTCCTTCTGGGTTAGGTTAGGTTGGCTGCAAAACCCCCCTCGGTGGTGATCGTGGTCGGAACCCGGTTTAGCACGTGCCCCGGTGAAAGTTCTGTGCTTGGGAGGGTGGGGTTAAGAGAAGGAGCGACGGAGCGATCGATTGTTGGAGCAGAGAGCGTTGGGCAGTTGAAAAAAATGGAAAACGATTTATGTGCAGTACATTTTTAATGGTGGTGAAGGGATTCGAAGGTGGACGGTGCAAGTAGGAGATTAATCTAGACAAAGAAATGCTGAAATTCAAAGAAAAGGCAGCGACTTGGGCATGAGTAAAAGAACGTAACTAAAATTTAATAATTAATGGAACATCAGGAATATTATATAAAAAAAAATAAACAATTTCTATAAATTTTTCATGATTGCAGTTTGTTTTCTTATTGATATCTTTAAATTTACATACGTATTTCTTTACTCATGTTAAGTGATCAACATAAAATTTAAGTTGTAGGAGGTTTAAATTGAACACAGTCCAGACTCGATTATCCAAAGTTCGATTATTCGATTATCCGGAAAATCGAATCATGAAAACTGATGAGCACGAATTCTCCATACGTACTTTGAAGAAATAGCATTCTGCCCTGTCTGAATATTTTTGAAAAAAATCAAAGTGCACGTGTTTCTGGTTCTGGTTGGTGCCTTAATCACATTTAGAGGGTAATGCTATCCAACGACAGATCGCATGATAGATCCGGACAACGTTTTCATCAAAATATGTAAGCCTGGTGGTGGGTGGGTATGGTGGGTTTTCTTACAAAAACCACCCTATTTACAATCTTCCGGACTTATGTTATAATCGTTTTTTTAACATTACTTTTTTAAGTATTCAGCAAATCTTATGGGACTCCGGACAGAAAGACAGACATTTGCTTAAATTTTGATTCTGAGTCGTTATGCATACGTGAAGGTGAGTCTAGGAAGCCAAATTAAGAATTTTATTTTTTTTCGAGTGACTTTATCTCCACCCGAACCGAAATTCTGGCAATACTCTTGTAGCAGATATTGAACAAATTATGAATGCAAAAATCAGACCCAACATTTGAATGCAATTTTTTAAGTTTTCAAATTTAAATGTTATTTTTTAATGTTGAAATTTTGTTTATGAGCAATTCTCTACGAAATCGGGATTTTTTTTTAATTTTAATTTTTATATTTTTTTTATCCTGCTGAAACTTTTATGGTGCTTTTGGTATGCTCAATGAAGCCATGATATATGAAAATTCAAAAATCTGTATCTTTTGAAGGAATTTTTTCATCGATTTGGTGTCTTCGGCAAAGTTGTAGGTATGGATAAGGACTACACTGAAAAAAATGATATACGGTAAAAAAAATGATGATTTTTAATTTAACTTTTTGTCGCTAAGACTTGATTTGCAAAAAACACTATTTTTAATATTTGTAGCGACCCTAAGTCGCTTACCTACTATACATAGACTACAGTTATTGTTTGTCATGAACAATATCAAGTTCACGACAACGGTAAATGGTGTGTTATACAAAACATTCAGGTAGCGGTAACGCTTGACACCTGATGTTTTGTAAAACATTTTTCGACCACGACCTAGGGCACTGGTAGATCACAGTTCAGTGATCTTAGTATTTAACGGCCTGAGCTTGTTCAGTCGGGGCTTTTTCTTGTATTGTGCAGTCAATAGTCAGTGTTGCTTATGCTTGTGCTCTGTTGTCAGTTGTGCAGGCAATAGTCTTGTGCTTGGGATTGTGCTTGTGCTTGTGTCAGTCAGTCAGAACTAAATAAAAAGTATTTGAAACTAAAGTGAACGTGTTATCATAAACCAGTGCTTAATATCACAGATAGCCCGCTCGGACACTCGGTCCAACACATATTAATATTTTTTTATATGTTTTAGGGGACATAAAATGCCAACTTTTCAAAAATTTCCAGGTTGTGCAAAAAATCTTTGACCCAGTTATGAATTTTCGAATCAACACTAATTTTTTCATAAAATCGAAATATTGGTCGCAAAAATTTTTTAACTTAATTTTTCGATGTAAAATCATATTTGCAATCAAAAAGTACTGCAGTGAAATTTTCATAAAGTGTACCGTTTTCAAGTTATAGCCATTTTTACGTAACTCTTTTGAAAATAGTCGCAGTTTTCCATTTTTTTTTAAATTAGTGCACATAGTGCAGCTGAGAAAATTCTTTATATTTTATTTTTTTTAACTTTGTTGATACGACCTACAGTTGCTGAGATATTGCCATGCAAAGGTTTAAAAAGCAGGAAAATTGATGTTTTCTAAGTTTCACCCTAACAGTCCACTATTTTCTAATGTCGATATCTCAGCAACTAATGGTCCGATTTACAATGTTAAAATAAGAAACATTCGTGAAATTTTCCGATCTCTTCGAAAACAATACTTTTAAATTTTTCAATCAAGACTAACATTTCAAAAGGGCCAAACATTCAATATTACGCCTTCAACAAAGTTAAAAAAAAACAAAATATAGAGATTTTTTTAAAAGTGGTCAAACATGTGCACTAATCTAAAAAAATGGAAAACTGCGACTATTTTCAAAAAAGTTACCTAAAAATGGCTATAACTTGAAAATGGTGCACTTTATCAAAATTTCACTTGAGTACTTTTTGATTGCAAATATGATTTTACATCGAAAAATGAAGTTAAAAAGTTTTTGCGACCAATATTTCGTTTTTTTTTTTTTTTTAAATAGTGTTGATTCGAAAATTCATAATGCGGTCAAAGATTTTTTGCCCATTCTGGAAATTTCTGAAAAGTTGGCATTTTATGTCCCCTAAAACATCAAAATAGTGTTTTTTGCAAATCAAGTTTTAGTGACAAAAAGTTAAATTAAAAATCATCAAATTTTTTTTTACCGTGTTTAATTTTTTTTCAGTGTAGTCCTTATCCATACCTACAACTTTCCCGAAGACACCAAATCGATCAAAAAATTCCTTCAAAAGATACAGATTTTTGAATTTCCATATATCATTTTTGTGATGTTTGGCCCCTAAAGTGCATGGGATTTCTATCATTTCCGTTCGATAAGTGTTTGTTTATTATATTTTTTCTCTCTCTCTGTTCAACAGTAACAACAACTATTCTAAAAGTAACATTTAGGTTTTTTTTGCTTGGAATATTTGACAAAATTTGTAAAACAAGTAGTTTTTTTCCCTCTCATTGTACAAACTACTGATGCAAAATGGCTTCTTTGGGCATACCGAAGGCACCAAAAAAGTTTCAGCTGGATTAAAAAATACAAAAAAATCGAATGACTGAAATCTCAGAGAATTGCTCAAAGGTTAAAACTGGAAAATTGATGTATTCTAAGTCTCACCCAAACAACCCACCATTTTCTAATGTTGATATCTCTGCAACTAATGGTTTGATTCACAATGTTAAAATATAAAACATTCGTAAAATTTTCTTATCTTTTCGAAATTGATATTTTCAAAAAAAAATCAAGACTTACATTTCAAAAGGGCGAAACATTCAATATCACGCCGAATCACACGTTTTTTCATCTTTTCATTTTTTTTTCAAAGGGTGGGCAAACATGTGCACTAATTTAAAAAACATATGAAAAACTACGACCATTTTCAAAAAGTTACCTAAAAACCCGATTTAATCCCACCTGGGGTGAGATCAGGCTTGCCACAAATACAGATTTTTTTGGCACATACCAAACACTCGATCGAGTATAACTTTAAAGAATAATATTCTTACCAAAAACTGAACATGCCAAAAGATGCTAACAATGTTTATCTTTTTGGCCAATTTAACAAAAACTGCTCAAATTTATTTTAACTGTAAAAAAAAATCGTTTGTGTTTCGGGCCTGTGCTGAAAAATCTGTATTTGTGGCAAGCCTGGGTGAGATAGAGCCTTTCTTACTAAAGAATATAACAATGATAGAACTTCTTTCAGTTCATAACATCGACTTTGGTTATTTATAACGTCAGCACAAAAGAATATGACGAAAGCAAAGTATTATAAATGATATGTTTTCCAAAAGAAATAAAAAACGCAATTTTCACTAAAAGAATATGTTGACATTTTCAGAAAACGTTATTTTAGTTGACTCCTACAAAACCCTTTAAACAGGATCAAGTTTCATTGAAAAGACTAAGGAATTGCAAAGTCCATAAAAAATCATTTTGAACTAATTTCACCCCTACTGAAGTTTATTTTTTAATGATTTGGCAATAAAAAGCCGCTCCAGCCGCAATAAATTTAATTATCGTGAAGGTCACCAGGTGGGCTTTTACCTTTTTTTAGGGATTTTTTTGTTCATGGTAGGTTAATCAAACGGCTCTAACTCGAGAACCAAATTATGAATCGGGATGAAAATTTGGGAGGTTGTAGAGCTCGAAAAATGCATTTTTTGAGATAAATAAAAGGTATGAAAATGAAAAATTTTGACCATATTTTCATTTGAAAACTGTGTATTTTCTGGAAAAGTCTGGCCACATCCGAAAACAGATGGATATTTCGAAATTTGCGCGGCAACTCGCCCAGGTTCAGCACACTAGCTTTCATCTGCATTTAGAAGAATCTAAATCGGATTTATGGGAGCTGAGAACGGCGCGACACAAAATTTGGAAAAAATTTACCACATACGAACAGCACTCGACCTCCACGGAATTTATTTTCTCAAAATTCGAGGGTTTGAGATAGACGTGTTCTGTCAAGGTGAATCGAAAGAGCGTCGAAAATCGATGCAGTGTGATTTTTTGACGATTTTTCCGATTAAAATTCATGCTGTATCGTCTTATTTACGAAGATGAAAATGACGTCCAGCCTTAAAGTAAAACCTATACCTTTCTTTAGTAAGAAAGGCAAAATGGCTTTAACTTGAAAACGGTGCACTTTTTCAATATTTCACAAGAGTATTTTTTGATTGCAAATTTGATTTCACATCGAAAAACGAAGTTGAAAATTTTTTGCGACCTATACTTACCTTTATATATATTATATATTTAATAATCAGTATACTCAAATCCCGATGATTTGACACCAACTGTTGTCAAACGAACGGGGTCACTTTTTAGTTTGACACCCCTTTTAGACGGAGTTCACACACCCTATCAAATCTGGAAATTTCTGAAAAGTTGGCATTTGATGTCTTCTAAAACATATAAAAAAAAAAATAAATAAATAAGATAAAAAAAATGTTTTGTTGCAAATCAAGTTTTAGTGACAAAAAGATAAATAAAAAATCACCAATTTTTTTACCATGTATCATTTTTTTCAGTTTAGTTCTTATCCTACAACTGTGCCGAAGACACCAAATCGATAAAAAAATACTTGAATTTTCTTACATCATTTTTATATGGACAGATGCCAAATTTTTTTTGAAAGTTATATGGACGAACTAATGAAAAAAAAGTTTCAGTTGGAACAAAAAATACAAAAAAATCGAATGACCGAAATCTGAGAGAATTTCTCTTACTATATACTCAAATAAACAGATTTTTTTGGAAATTGCCAAGCTTGGTCATAATTTCGACAGGGAAAACCTAGAATTTTACACTGGATTGAAAAAAATATGTTATTTTCGTCATTGGTTTCGATAATTCCCAAAAGTCGTGATCAACATGTTCAAAACTAGCACAGCGCGCCATCTCCATTCCACTAGCGGACAAGATCAAATGCGATCGTTAGTGCTCAAATGCCGGTAAGCGTTACTCAAGCTATAGCCAACATCCCACTGAGAAATTTAACGCCGCGATCAGTCGTACATCAGCCCTACTTCATTCAAAGAACAGACTGATCGGGGCGTTACATTTCTCAGAGGGGTGCTGCGTTACTTAGTTTAGTGGAGACACAAACCGTAACTGATTAGTACGGTTTTTGTTGAATATCTTAGGATTAAAATCGAGTTTTGGGAATCTGTGAGAGTCAAAAGGTAAGAGTACCTAACTCAATTTGTCCCAAAATACACGTGTGACAAGATAACATGAAGACGACGATTCCATCTGTATTATTCGAGCAAAGATTAGTGATGATCAAGTGAGTGAGGTTATCTTTGGTATTAGGGCACTTTTTTTTATCTTTGATGTTTGGAATAAGGATGTGATATTTAGGAAATAAAAATTCATCAATTTAGTTCGTACAACTACATTTATTTTGATCAATATTTTTTCACATTGTGCTTTTCTTTTAACATGAATAGATTTAAAAGCTAACTGTTTAACTAAAATACTCTTAAAATAATTGTTGCAAGTTACGTTTGTGATACTACGCGACAATGAAAAATGAAAAAAATCACAAAGAAAAACATAACAGTTTGAAATTTTTAACAATCAAAAACAAATTTTGTGTCGCTGGATGGATAATAACATCTGGTGAACGAAAGCAATTTTTCAACTTCTGGAACATATCGTCGAGTTGGCAAGTCACCTACTTCCTCAGCAATAGAGCTCGTATTGATCTTATGTATTGCACACTGTTAACTTGTAAAAATGTCCCTTGTTTAGTTACTTGTTGTTGGCTTGTTGGTATATTTATATGAGTATATCATTGATTTCTTTTATTTTGTATACGTATTGGATGATTTGTTTGGCCCCTAAAGTGCATGGGTTTTCTATCATTTCCGTTCGATAAGTGTTTGTTTATTATCTTTTCTCTCTCTCTGTTCAACAGTAACAACAACTATTCTAAAAGTAACATTTAGTTTTTTTGCTTGGAATATTGGACCAAATTTGTAAAACACGTAGTTTTTTTTCCCACTTCATTGTATAACATTTACAGCAATATTTTAAAAACCACTTTTGGCGTGGAAGTACCTAATTTTTCTTACAACACAGTTAAAACATGCTGGACTGCTACTCGCACCGTGTGATGAGACAGAGAGCTTGAATTCCTTTAAAATCGTTCGCCTCATTCGTATGGATTTTTGTTTTGATCTGCTTCCGGTAGGCTTACTTATTGTTGCACAGCGTAAGGAACTCCTCCCGGGTCTTGGGATCATCGCGGAACACGCCGAGCATCGTGGAGGTGACCGTCTTGCTGTTGATCTTTTGGACGCCCCGCATGACCATGCACATGTGGCTGTGGGGAGAAATGAAGGTAAACAAAAGGAAATGTTGTGATTTAACATTGAAATTTAAAGATTCTAAAATGAGGTCAACGTACACTCCCTCGATGATGACGGCGACTCCAGCGGGCTGAACGGCCTGGGTGACGGCCACGGCAATCTGTTTGGTCAGCCGCTCCTGGACCTGCAGCCGGCGGGAGAAGATCTCGACGATTCTGTTTTCGAAAGAGGAGATGAAAGTAAATTTTGTTATTAATTTTAGACCAATTGTCTTGATTTGGCAGTTACCTAGCAAAGGCATGGTCATTTCCGTCACTTTAAAGTGAGGTTATGAGATTAGGATAAAAGAGGTTTACAATAGAAGAGGAAAGTTTAGGTTTTTTAAAAAGAGCAACCCCAAAATTGGGTCACACAAGCAACATTACCTGGCCAGCTTGCTCAGTCCCAGAATCTTCTTGCAGGGCAGATAACCGATCGAAACCTTGCCGTAGAACGGAACCAGGTGATGCTCACACATGGAGAACATCTCGATGTCCTTCACCACCACCATCTCGTCGTGGTCCTCGTCGAACACGGCACCGTTGAGGGCCTCTGGAAATAAAAAGAATGGAGATAAAAATTTATTAAGAATCAAAATTTAAGAACTACACTACTGAAACCACCAGCTCCGTAATCCCCGTTCTGTTCTGCATAGTGTATGGTATCAGATCCACCCACCATCCCCGAAGGACAACGTGTTGAAAGTCTAGCTTTGGTGCGACCAGGAAAATCGAAATTCCCCAAATCCCCTGGATTTTGCATTTTCATGAGCCCCGCTGAAGCTTTTCTACACACGCAGTGCATGACGGCGGAGCTCTGCATTGCGAAGGTGGATTTTATGCATGGAAATGGAGCGAAGCTCTTCTGAAGAGAGTTTCTCCCCCTCCCTTCTCGGTGTAAAGGAATGAATTTATCAATGAAATTGGTGAAGCTTAAAGGTGGTAGAAGGATCTTGTACCGATCGCCTGTACCAAAGTATTTAAATTTATTTGTTTTTATTTAAGTAAATCAATTAAGTTCTTTAAATTAAATAAACAAATTTTTCGCTTTACAGCATTGCATTGGCGTTTTCGATTGCGACATTCCTCGATTGAAATAGGAACAGCTTTCGATTTGAATAGGTATAAACGTAAAGTGACTCGGCGCGTTTGTTTTTTTGATGGCGCATGCTCATTGTTTACATGTTTCGGGATTATTTTTCAAACAGAAATTTTAATCAAAAGTGCATTAAATTCGATATTGTTGATCTTATGTTTAGTTAGCAACTATTTTGGAGCTTTAATCAAGCAACAAACTTTTCATATGCTGGAGATATGTGTTTGATTAGAATAAGTATATTTCCCCTAGATAACGAAAATTCAGTGAAAAAGATACAGCTAACAATTTGGAAGTTAAATTTTCCTCCTCTATTTTCCCAAAGCGATGTACGACACTTGTTCAAACGATTGCTTTTTCCTTTTTCTATACCTCAACACTGTATTCCCTTGTTGAAGTGGAAATTTTCTACCATTCATCCCGGAAGGTGGAGCACAAAAAAAACCGAAAGGAATACAACTTTCAAGTAGGTTCATCAAGTGTAAGCTGAAGGACTCCTTTGCGGAATCGACTTCCGTCGATTTGTGAGATTTTTTCTGTATCCATAAAGAAAAACCGATTCATTGTAAATCGACCTTCCTTCCCGGGCAGCGCTCTTGACACGCTGGAAAATTTATTCATTGCATACATTCAGGCGATGGCACGATACTTTTTCTGTTCACGTTTTTTTTTCTTCCTTGCATTTTAAAGGTGGAGAAACTTTTCTCATCTAACTGGATGAAATCGATGATGGTTGAAGTCGTTGTTTTGAAACTAAGCGACGTCGACACTGCTGGCTGAAAAGTGCGAGAAACGACTTTTCAAACTACCCTTAGCTTGATGACTGTCGTGTCGTCGTGTGGGGGGAAGACTCAAATTTGATTCAAATAGATTGACTTCGTTATCTTTTCGTGTAGGTCGTTGATGTGACATGGTAGCCAGCATGCGAGCTGACAAAGGACGAGTCGAGGTCGTGGAAGAAGTTTTTTGAACGGATATTGATCGTTCTCGGAAAAAACGGTACGACGGAGTTCCGTCGCTAGACGCTCTGTACCAGAGAGGACACCCTGCTCAACAGGTGTGTACACCTTAGACATGATGGGTAGTGGTCCCGGAGACTAACTTGATTTCCGGTGCGCTCGATTTGGCTCTTGTTCGTAGTCGGGTTGTCCTTTAAATGGTCAACATTTTATTTCAATCTATGATACTTTACAATTAGAGCTTTTTTCGATTTCCCAAAATTTTTTTTCTCGAAAATTGAAATTTGTATTAAAAAGATTCCATGGACATTTAGGAGTAATTCTGTTGCGGAGAACAACGTGCCTCCGATGGTGATTGAAGGTGTTCATTTCACCAGTTATAAAAGTGTCGATAACGAAATTGGATGTCAATATTTATAGAAATGACATGGTACAGAGAAGCAGACGATACTGAAATTTGTGAAAATTATAGGCTAGCTTACACAAAATTTTGTTTTAAGCAAATTGGGATTTTACGAACAAAACTCTTATAAAGTAAAAATTCATTTAAAACTTCGCTTTGTTTGATAAGCATAAATTATAAAAAAAATCTAAAATATATGGTATATATTAAAAAATTTAAGTAAATATTTGTCAAAAAAACAAGCAAAATGAAAATACGTACAAAATTTCACTTCATTTGATACCTACATTGCGAATGATGAAAATTTGAGCATTTTCGAAAAAATCGTAATATTCTGAAAATTTCAGTATTTTATAAAAAAAAACTCTAAAAACTAACAATGCTAACAAAATTTTGCTTCATTTTATACCTATGTCACATGTTATACAAATTTTAATATTTCAAAAATTATTTATTCTTTGAAACATAGGCCGCTACAAATATTTTTCATCCTTTAGTCACTCCCTTCTTTCAATTTAAATTAAAAAAAAAAAACACTATTATTACACAAATATTGAAAAGGAGCTATGTAAAGGTGATTTGTACGTTTTTCTTTAATTTCACTTTTATATTCTTAAAAATTTAGAGGTCTTCTGAATAAAAACTTACCTCCGGATTCTCAAAGACTTTTGAAGGAAGGGGGGGGGGGGTGTCTGGATGGGTTTTTTTTCCATAAAAAATTAAATAAACACGGTCGATTTTTTATATATGCAGCTATGTTTTTGAAGTCAGATTTTTCTTAGGATTTATTGTGAAAGATAGATTGAAAAAGGATAGAAAACTTGCATAGCAGTGAGACTTTTTTATTTTTCGAAACCATTTAAATTTGAAACAATGTTAAAGTCTCTCAAATATTCCAAAGATTTTCAAAAATAAAAAGACACAAACTATTTTCGAAGAATATTCAAAAAAAAAACCCGCAACTATTTGAAAGAATGGAAAAATTCACAAAGTAATTACGATTACGACAGTCAAGAATAGATTCTTTAGAATAAATTAAAAACTTAAAAAACATTTTAGAAGTCAAACTTTTTTTGAAGGCCTGCTCATGTATGAAATAATGGAAAAACTCACAATTTTTTTTTTGAGAATCAAGAATAGGTTGTTTTTAAAATAAAAATAAACTTCCCAAATATTTTAGAAGTCGAACTTTTTTTTCAAGGAACTACTCTGCCCATGTTCGCATAAATGACCCATATGCATTTGAAGTTTGTCCCACACATAAGGTTACGTGTTAAGTTTACACGAAAAAGCTGGATTTCCTCCTGATTTCTAGAACAAAGTACTGGATGTTATAGGCTTTTCTGAATGATCACACGATTTTGAACCAAACTGCATCATAACTCAAAAGCGATGAAAATGCATATAAGACATTTATGCGATCAGGGGCACTGTTAATGTTTGAAAAAACGGAAAAACTCACAAAAATTTTACGACAAACAAGAAAAGGTGGTTTTGAAAACTAAAATATAAACTTGCAAAATATGTTAGAAGTCGAACTTATTTTGGAAGAACTGCTCATGTTTGAAGAATGGAGATCTTCTCAAAAAATGGATTGGAAGTTATTCTTTTCGTTTAAAAAAAGATCATTACTAAAAGGATGGATAAACCAAGGATAAACTCAAGGAAAAAATCGGATTTGTTTGCAAGAAAATATTTTGGAGATTTTTTTAGAAGTTTAAAATAACAATTATTTGTTTCATTTTTTCACAGACAACTTTTTGTCAATTCGACCTTATATCTTTCGACCTTTTGGCATTCGACCTTATGTATTTCGACCTTTTGTCACACATCCTCCGGTCATGAACATGATTATTTTAAATTCCAAAGCCAATGATTGCAAAACAACTTTGTAAAATGATAAATGGTGAAAAATGCATTTTAAGGCACTTTTTTTTAATTAAAAACTGAAAACGAGAGCTTGTGAATTCAATTAAGGCTATCGGGCAGCAAATCCAAATTTTTTGGGAAAATATTTATTTCTCGAATTCCAAGATGTTTTTCAAAAAACCGTCTTTAATATATGTGGACAACATCCCAAAGTGTCTCTGGGTAAAATTTGAACATGATTCATTGAGTTTTACGTAAAATATTGGCTATTTAGTGGCATATTTTGGTAGTATGTCGAATTCGTATGAATATTTTGTACTTATAAAACACAAATTTAGGCATGATATTTTATTAGGTTGTAGTCGAGTCGTCATGATTCGAATTCCCGGACGCTTCGAAACCCGGACACTTCATTTTGTTTTATCAATTATTTGAATATAAGTTCGCATTATGAATGCCAAAACTGTGTTATTTGATGAACTCAAACATCAACTTTCATTTAAAGTTTGTTTGAACGCTGTAGTTAATGCCAAAACAATTAAATACAATAAAATTATAAATTTACCAAAAATGCGAAAAATTTCACTTGAAATATTTCATAGGCGTTCGAAGCACCGGGAAGGCAAAGCAGAAATTTATGGTTACGATTTCCTTAAATTATAGCAAATGTTTATATAAACTATCGATTGTTTTGATGTTATCAGCTTATTTGAGACCTAAAGAATGCCATTCATTAACATTTCAGTCCAAATTTGTGCGATTCATAAGTAAAATCGAGTGTCTGGAATTCGAAGCAAAAGTGTCCGGATTTCGAATCAGCTTTTATCAGTGTCCGGGATTCGAAGAATAACAAGTCATCTTAATTTTGAAATTCTGATGAAAAATTGTTTGAAAAGACATAATTTGCATGCATTTTCTTGAAACTGACTGTTTATACTACATCCTGATGATATTTCTACATTTCCAACTTATTTCATGATTTTTTACCAGCTATAACAAAAATGATATGCTACTAAGTGTCCGGATTTCAAATCATGATGTTATTTTGTTTTGTTTTTGCCTGATTTTTTTCTAACTGTGTGGGTTTGGTTTTTTAGTTTAAAAAATAACACAGCATAGTTAGGATATTTCGGGACCTTTTCAAATAAGAACTTTTCAAAAAAAAATCACTCACCCTCCAAGCTTTGGTCGTATCCTTTGGTGAAGAAAAGCATCGCTTTGGCGGCACGTTCCGGAGTTTTCAGCAGACCCTGGCGAAGAAATTTTCAAAAAGGGGAAATTAGTTTCCCAAAAATTCCATCCCCACCCACAATTCTCGAAATCTCGAAACTCACCTGTCGTTCGGGGTCCTCGCCGAGGCTGCTCAGCAGCATCCGGTACGAGCGGGACATCAGCGGCAGCAGGTCCTCCCGGGTCGACGGCTTGTGGTCCAGCTCCAGGTCGTGGTGGAATGTGCATTTCTCGTGTCCTGTGGGAGGAGGATGAAAGTGTGTGTGTGTGTGAGCCTTAATTTGAATGCTAATTACACTTTTACAACTCTATTAGCTCGAGTTGCTGGATGCTGGACAGTGAACTAGATGAAGCTTTCACACGAATTTTGGGGGCTAGTCTATGACTAACTAAATCATGCAGCGGTGTTTAGTTTATGGTTTGGTAATTAAACTTGCACAAGCGATGCTTGCAGTTCCGATTTGTGGCTGCACGGGGATGTAAACGACAACCAGCTGGCCAGCCCTCCAAACGATGTGGGTCAGTGAGGTGGGAAATTGGCGCGAAAATGGAGATTGGTTTTGTTTATTTATTTAGGGGGTGTGCTCAAAATCAAATTTGAAGAAGGGACGGGGAAGTGTTCAACTGGAGTAAATTGGAACATGTTTGTGTTAGAGTGACCTTAATTATTTAACTGTTAACAATTATCTGTTATTTTGCAATTCCAACAAGCTAGAAATAATATATTGAAACCAAAACTGAATCATCGTTGCGGTAATTTTTATTCGAATAGACCTGGCCATTAGATAAAAGTCAACAATATCAATAGTAATTTTTGGTCATCTTACCCCATCAATAATAACCGTCATGTAATGGCCGTGAGTGCGTGCAAATGAAATCGATTTCGCAATCCAGGACTAAACAATTAAATATTCAACCACTTGGGGCCGTGTTTTATGACACGGCTGGCCAGAGATCAGCAGAAAATGGGGGAGCCTGGCTAAGGGGCGGAAGCTTAATATGGCCGGTTGTCAGATTTACATATTCATTAGAGTGGATTGTGGTTTGACTTTGCCATTGTAGTTGATGTCCGGGAATGGGTCCGAAAGTGAACACCTGCCCGTTACCTGTTCGCATGGGGGGGGGGCGGTTGGGGATTTGGTAGAATCGAACAACAAATTGTAATCAACATATTTGCAAGTCATAACTGTTGGACAAGGAGGCAGGGAAGCGGGGTTTAGCCCCTGGCTTAGGTCTGTCTGGTGGCCTGAACAATCATATCAGCTGGTCACAGTGCCCGGAGACTGCAGCCTAGAATTGCTATAGCTTAGAACTGTGTTAGAATGAGGCCTTCTCCATCATGGTGTGTGAGTGTGTAATTATACACGGTGATTATTGAATAATTGGTTGCTGGAGTTAATAAAGTCCGGAGAATGCATCTGGGCCAGGTGCACTGTGAGCTTGTTCTAAGTTGTGGTCAGTCATTGGCTTCGGGGAATAGTTTACGACGGAATTTGTAAACTATCCTGTTTCAGTGAGTAGTAAATGGATTGCGGAAAATTATGGAACTTAAACGAAACAATCAGTATTCTTCTTGTACAGTTAGGATGCTCATCAACTACAGGATTCGAACTGACTGCACCAAAGCAGGCTAACTATGTCTGTATTTTTGGCCGACCAACGCCAGGGACAATTTCGCATTTTTCCGATTTTTAAATTTTTTGTTTTGTGATTTGGATGAAACTTTGTCTATGCATTCGTTAGGGGAAATATACTCTTTCTTGTCCCGTTTCTATTATCGGCCTATCAGAAATTTAATTATCAATAAACAGCTTTTATAAAGTGTTGTTGACTATTCCGAAGTAATCTTAATTTAAAAAAAATAGTATGGTTTATTTATGGTCTGGTCCCTTATCATATACAGTATGTAAAAAGTGTTTACACCCCTTGGGCACTATGCACATGTTGTGATGAAACATGTAAACAATTTAATGTTGACAGAAACCTAGTACTACGTTTTGTTCAGAAACTCATGCCGAACATTTTGCTACAAAAAGCTCATGAAAAGGAGATTTCTTTAAAAAGTTATATATCAAATACTACAGTCGACTCTCTGGTTGTCAATATCCAAGGGACCGTCGAGGAAGAGAATCATCAGTTTACAGAACGATGCAAAATGAAGACTCGATTGAAAATATGTTTTTTTTGGTAGCCAGCTATGGGAGAGAATCATGGCAACGCCCAGCAAACAAAAACAAACTAATGTCAAACACCCTTAAAAGCTTCGTTTAGCAAAGAAAAATGTCTATGCAAGCCATGAGATAGTGACAATATTGACAACCGGAAGAGATTATTAAAGCAAACAGAATCCAAGGGACCGTCGAGGAAGAGATCCTTCAAGCAAGAGAAAATATCGAGGAATAAAGACAATCGAAGTATGTAGTTTGAAGGGACTGAAGAATTCATCGATAGATGGAGCAATATTGATATCGAGAAGATCGACAGCCAGAGAGTCGACTGTATTACAAAAATCAAAAACGGTGCAAAAAAAGTTTGTACACCTTTCGAAAAATTAACATAAATACAGTTATTTGTTAAAAATCACCATAAATCCAGTCTCCCAACTCCAAATAGGCATCCTTGACTGATTAAAAAAATAATTTGGATTAAATATAAAGTTTACTAACTACTTAGTGTAAAAGTTTTTATAACTCTGAAAATTCTATATTAAACTTATCTTAACTTAAAATTTTGCATTTTTAATTCAACTAAATGTCAATAAATTACCATAGAATTGCTAAATAAACATTTTGGGGTGGGTATAACACCGGTTTGGGGGTCTTTGTATCGCTAAAATAGATTTTTCGTTGGAATTACGTCGTCAGAAAATCCGCCGGCATCCGAATCGGTCCACGATTCACAAGTCAACCTATGTGGCATCGGAAAGAACATAAAATTTCCGATCTTTTGATTTTCCAGAGTTATATAAACTTTTCGATATTTAATATTTTGCTGTCCAATTTTATTCCGTGTACCTATTTTTTCGGAAAAGTCATTATCATAACCTACAACGGAAAAGTTATATCATTACGTACAAATCTACATTAAGTTGTTTTTTTTTAAATACAAATTCCCATATAAACTTTAACTGCTTTGTTGAAAGCTGAGCCTGCCCAAAACGCTTACAAATTTTAGGAGGTTGTTTTGAGGCCCTGTTTTGACCAGAAATGGCTTTTCTATATTGACTCACACTTTTGCATATACTAGGGTGGCTCGAGATGGTCGATTTTTCAGAAAATATTTTTTCTGTTACTTTTAGGCCCCTAAACAACTTCCAAAAATTTGGGAGCGAAATTTGAGGGGATGATTTGAGGCCCAAAAGACATAAAAAAACTTTGTCCTGGTTTGATTTGACCTTTTTTTAAAATGTCCAAATAACGACGAGCCAGTCTTATATAAACAACAGGTTCAGTTTCGTCTTTCAATTGCAACAATTAAATAAAAATAAATTTTCGAGATAACGCAGTTTTAGTGAAAAAGGTATTTTTTCGATTGTCGCCCATGTTTTATTTTCAAAAAATCATATCTCAGGACCGTATTGGTTGACATTTAACACTATTTACTATTAAATTCACTCGTACTAAATTTCCCGAGGATTCTGTAACTAATATTTTCAGACACAGGCTGTTTGGTCCAGACATCATCAAATCGGCATTTTAATGTTTCATAAGACTTTTTTTTTAATGCTAAGGCAAAGTCGTCGTTTATTGTCAAATTCCAATTTAAAAAAAATCAAATAAAATTAAAAATCGTCGCTCTATAATGCTCTGCATTTAGTTCAATTTTACGAATTTTTGCTAGTACGGAAAATTGGTGAAATTATTGTAAATGAAGCAACATTTAAACCGTCTAACGAAAAATCATGACAATGATGAAAGTCGTCACTTAAAGCCCCCTTCAAAGTTGGCCTGAAAAATCAGAGGGCAAAAAATTTTTTTCGAAAAACTTCAAACTTTTAATGAAAATTAAAGTTGAAAACCAGTTTAAATGCATTTTCCCACGTTTATAATCATATTTAGTATGTTTGAACTCCTTTGAAAACATTTTTAATTTTCATGAAATACCAAAGTACAGTCTCACAAAAAAAAATTTTTTTTGGGGAAAACAAATTCCGTCAATACCTCGATATTTTCAAAACTAATGATTGGAAAGCAACTGTACGCCTGTAAAAAGCATTTTAAAACACTGTTTTCATCCAAATGTTGAAACCTAGGCTTGTTATTTCAATTTTTATTTTTTTTTTATTTTTTTGCCCCCCCCCCTCGACTTTTGTCAGAGCCGAGGGTCATAATCTTTGAAAAATATTTGCAACGGCCTTATGATTTTTTGAAAAAAAATGTGTTTTTTTTCGAAACTTAACGAAAATTGACATTTTGTTTTGATCACCCTAACAGGTGGAGATAAAAAAAATACTGCGCTTATTATTTCGCCAGGGAACCCCCAGTCCAAATTTTAGCATTTGTTTTGACTTTCAAAAAGAGATTTAAGGCAAATAATAACAACATTCATTATATAAAAATAAATACTTCTAAACATTCATAAGTAAGTCTACAATATGGTTTACCACACAGGTAATGTCATTTTGGTCAGATATTTTAAGATTTATTGCTTTTTCATCCAACATTAATTTGCTTACCGTAATGTTTAAATTTAGTTTTACAACTGGTTGAGTGAGTTGGTTTTTTAATGACATGGTTAAATATTATCCTTACTTCCCAACCTGTTTCAGAGCCATACCATGACAATCGGTGAAACAGGTATCTCCCTCGGCCAACCAAATAATTGATTCGATAACCTTTACTTTTGGAGTGAAGGAACCGGAACGAAACAAAACGAAACAACGAATAAGTTAAGAATTTTCATGCTCGAAGTATTAAGCCAGTTGTGAAATCCAGTGAGCGTTAACACTTCGAGCCATTTTTTTGCTGATTATTATTTGTTATTCCTGCTTTGCTTGAAGGGTCCGGATGGACTTATGTGTACAAATAAACGTCGAAAGGTGCAGCCAAGCGATCTCAAATATACATGAACAACAAGTCTTGCAATGCATTACTGGTACAAACAGTACCGTTAAACTCTGATGATTTGATAGTTTAGTTTTGTAAGTCGAAACTGTCAAACCATCGGGGTTATACCTCCAAAAGCTTCATGAACTTAAAATATCACAGGAAACAACATCCATAAAAGCTCATTTGTGCAAACTTGAAATACCTGGTGTAAGAATCGTGCGCGGAGTGTTTGGGACGGATCCGTTGTCAAACACCTCACCTGAGAAGCTGGTGGTCCTCAGCGGAGCCGGTTCAGCCCGGTTCACCCCGGGACCTGCCGCCGTAGCGGTATTATCCGTCGCTGTTCCGTTGGTCTCCCCCGTCCCGTTGGCTTCCGGCGGCTGCTGCTGACCGGACTCATCGTCGAACGATTCGGACTCGGTCTTGCGCAGACTGCTGGATCGTCGGCGGGCCGCAAAGGCCGTAGTCCCACCGCCGAATCCGTTCAGACTGTTGACGGAACCGTTGCCGAGGCTGGAGTTGCTCCGCGGGAAGTTGGTGTCGTCAATCTCCTGGTTCAGCACGTCGGCGTCATCCGAGATCTCGTAACGACTTTGGTTCATCGTAGCGGAAGCAGAATTACACAATACCCGAGCAATAGAACAAAACACTTTCACTTTTCAACTTTAGAGTCACGAGCGACACGAGGAACCGATGAGCTATGGACAAAAACACACACACACACACACACGGTAGTGGCAATCTAATCGTTACGAAGAGGAGCGGCGAACTGTTGTTGTCGCGAAGGCTGGACGTAGACACAGAACAAGCCTGGAGGGACTCAGTTCAGGAGATCAGCGCAGGGTGATAACCGAAGCATGGCTGAGAGTGAACTGTGGGACGAAGCTGGGCGAACTCACGATCGATCGATTGTCGGGTAAAGTGAGTGGAAGCTGATCGTTTCATAGACAAGGAGAGGAGATTGTACTTTTAAGCATAGAGTGGTTGACGAATCCAGTGAAAAAATGCTATATTTGATTGTTTGTGATGGATTACTCGAGTTATGATTAATCTGTCTGTTGAAAAAATATTAATACGTGGCGATTAGCTGTGTTAATGGGTTGTTTTTAAGGTGAAATTTTAAAGGATCAGAAAAATGGCCGAAAAGGCTGCCGTCTTTTGACCTTAATTTCAATCAATGATTACAAACATAACCTTAGCCTCGACTGCCTGAGAACAACCTTAGCCAGAATAATGGGTTTTTAAGCACTATTTTCCACCTACCTTTACCAAATGAAAACTCCAGGACCATATGTTCACCAATGATCCAATGCAGGATATTTTGTTAAGATTACTCACTTAAAAACGTTGGAAAGTCCTGAAATATTGGGCCAGTACAAATTTTCAATCGCTGGCTTCTTCTTCCCAAAAAAAAATTGCCGTCTTCTTCACAAAAATTGGGCTCTTCATTATTTCACTGAAAACTCCGATAACCTCTCACTTAATGCACTTCATACCACTAAGCAAGTCCTATTTTGGCGAAAACTTGCAGGAACAGTAATTTTGGATACTTAAAAAAACTTTATTTTCCTCGTAATTTGCCGAAACTTCCGAAACCCGAGCCTCCGAACCGAGCAAATTTTCGTTTTCTTCTTCTCTGTTCTTGCACAGCAAGCTGAAAATCATCATTTCTTTACAAATATTTTGAAAAGTCGTACCTAAAACCTAGTCAACTGCTTTAATTTCCTTTGTACAAGCCATTTCCAAACGTTCTTTGATCACGGCATAAAGGGTTGCCAGCAGCGTTCAGCTTTTAAATGTACAATAATACGAAAATTATTTAATTTGTTCTGTTAAAATCCACTGAAAAGCAGCAGAATTTATTTATTCAATAAAACACAGAATATATTGAGTAAAAAAGTCACTTGGAGCAAAAATTTCAACCAAATTCAGAACAATCTAATTTGATATAATTTTGTTCGCCCTTGACCTGGCATCACTGCTTATTTCAGCCAATCATTAGTCGTGATCTTTCTGACAAGTTGTTGTTGTTGCTTTGTTTGTTGATTTTGTTGAAGTGGTTCTGGCGGAGCGAATTTTTCTGGGTTCTTTTCCGGAACACAAATTTGGCAAAATACCGGATCTGGCCAATCGGTGGTGGAGTTTTGGCCGAAGTCGGTGGTAGCCTCGGGGAAGCAGAATTGCATCGCACCAAGAGTGAGTATGGTGCGATTTTGATTCCGATTCGATTTTAATTATATTTTTTTCAGCAAATTACAATTGACGACTGGTGTCATTCCCGTATCAGTGCAGCCTGCCGGAACCGTTTCCGGGTCATCCGTGAAAAACGTCGCCTGCAGATTTGTAGTATGTGACCAAGAATGCGTTGGACGGAACGGACGGATCAGGATTCGGAGCGAGATGATAGTGGAGGGAAAAAGAGGTCCGGGAGAGGATCTTTGCCGACGGTCAGAGAAAGTGAATCTATAAGGAGTTCCAACCTACACCACCTGGCCTGGCCCGCGATCTACCCCAGGTGACCAAGTCAGACGGGTGTAAAAACGACGCCGGCGACTGCGGGTCGCAACGACCACGAACTCCCGCGCATCACCCAGAACACCAGCCAACCCAAAGCAGCAACGAGAACAACAACAAGCGTTAGTAGAGTGAGAAAGAAAAGTGCGCGAATCTAAGCCACGAGGGCTCTGGTCGACGAGGCACTGCCCCGATCCTGGTCCGGCTTCCAGCGTAGCTCACGACCGTTCATCTGGTCCGTAGGGAACCCTGAACCCGGGTTCCTGAGCCACTGGACCCGGTTGTGGCCGTGATCGAGACAACTCGACCTGTGGCCGGTTTGTAGGAGGTCCATCAACCCTCCGAGCCAAGGAACCGCCACCCACAACTGCCACGAACGCACGTCTCTGCAAGCTTGCAAGCTGATTGACCCTGACGGGCCCCGCTGATGAAAACCGCCCGATCAACCGCTCGGAGGCTAGTTAGCCGCGGCCGTGTTCCGGTTCTAACACCCCCCCCCCCCTCCCTTGGTTGTGCGTGAATTCTTTTAGCTGCGTGTGTCCAGCACCTCTCGGATCCGCCCTGCCACACCTAAGGTTCACCCTACCCAGCTCGGTGACATCCGACGACGACGTCCCCTTTGAGCGCTGGCCTTGAGACGGAGGTCGATCTGGTTGGTCCCGCGTACGTGAGCGCGGACTGGGGATGGCTACCTCGGCAATCGGCCGCTCCCGCGAACCTGCCCTGCGATTTCCGGTTAGCCTGAATGCCCTCGACAACCCCTGAGCGCGATTCCTTAAACGCTGGTCGACCTGATTGGTCCCACATTCGAGCTCAGGTGAGTCGAGCGATCGACCCTGTCAGTCCCGTTGCACAGCCGTGCACCTCGCGTGTTCGTGATGGAAGCTGCGCAAACCGTCGGCGAACGGTCAAGAGTGAGAAGCTACTTTTAACTTAAAATTAGATGTAAAAACTCAATTACACTCTTATATAAACATACACCTAGACGTTAAAATGAAAATTAAAAGCGCTGCGGCGCATTGTAGAGATAGTTGCGACTTTTTAGATCGGTCCGCAAGTAGATTTAGTGCGTCGGAGGGTCGTTGTGGAAGCGGGAGAACTAAGAGGGGTAACCCTTGTCGGGAATCCCGCATTTTAGCCTGTCCAGCTCGAAGTTTCTTGTTGTTGGGATCTGACGGTGACTCGGCCCTTCCGGCCTAGCGCAGAAGTGGAAGTTGTACCCCAAAATCTCCTATCCAATTTCCGCCCGTTACAGCCTTCTATCGGATGGAGAAGTAAAACGTCCCGGCCTTAGTTGTTGTTAGGTCGTTAAGTCATTTCAGGTGTAGGAGTCGTCTCCCCCGTATAAGGACAATCAACACACCAAACCTAGCCTGCTCCGGTGGAATCGCTGGCGGCGGTTGGACTCGCAATCCAATGGTTGTCAGTTAAACTCCGGGGTGGATGTTTCCTTGGAGTAGAAAGAGGTTTGGGTGCCCTCCCCAATCAAGCCTTCGGACTCCAAGGTTCGAGCAGAAACTTGCAATAGAGACCACCTGTGGGTCGTTAAAGTGGATGGTTTGTTTTTGTTAGTCGGGATTACACCCCAACTGGGATTAAAATATTCTAACAAGTTGTATGTGCCATATTTAACGAATTATTTCCAGTAAAAATTTACAAGTATTTTGACAATCAAAACTATGTTTGATTTCAGTTAGTAAACAAACTCTGTTAGTAGTGGTGTGTGCTGGTTTTACCAACACAAATATATTACAAATGATTAATGATTTCAATGATGGATGAGAAAAAGAAGAATAAGAATAAGAAGCCCAAAATAGATTTGGCCCGATTTCACCTTAAGAACATGCTTAGGTTGACTAAGCAAAATTTAAGTAGATTTTGTGTTTCGTTTACTTTGAAACGGGACGCCAGTTCTTGGACAACTTCTATTCAACTCAAATCAATAACTGAGCTCGATAGATTGCTTGCTGTCGAACGTCTGCAAAATCTGTTTTTCGTAAGTTACGTCACCTTTAAGGTGGTTCCAAAAACTCGAGTCGTTGTTTCAAGATGGCGCTGCTTTCTCGTTTCACCTTAATAGCGTTCAATTTCCTGGGATAGCAAAAAAAAAACACAGAGAAAGGGCATCTATAATGGCAAAATAAGTGGGAAGATCAATTATTGGCTTGATTGCTTGTGAAAAAATCATACAACTTCAGAAATAAATCCATTTTCAAAATGTTATGTGCAGTAGGGGAAATATACCCATTTTAATCACACTAAGCCGTTCGACCAATTCTCATCACTTTTGCCGTTTTCAGCTATTAAATCAACATTTTCAGATGTATCAACAATGAAGAGTTGCTTGTTCACTTTAAGTTGAGCTTTTTATTACTTTGGAACAGTCGAAAACACTTTATTTAAGCTGTAATTCATGATCAAAGTGCTGATAGGCCGATAATAGAAATAGGTTGAGAAAGGGTATAGTTCCCCTACTTCGAATCGTACAATGAATTAGAAATTAATTTATGTTTCAATTCATGATAAATACTTTTTTTGTATCGAATAAGTTGTACACTGTAAAAGAATCCAAGCTCCATAGCTATACAGTTCAGACTTGATTATCCGATGTTTCGATTATCCAAAGTTTTGATTATCCAAAGTTTGATCATTCGATGATTTGTAATTTTTTTTTGGTGTTTTGCCTTCCTCACTAAGGTAATGCTATAATCCTGCTCTAAAAATGAACTTTGTATAAAAACGTCGTAGACCCATCTTCATGTATACATATCGACTCAGAATCGAAAACTGAACAAATTTCTGCGTGTGTGTGTGTGTGTGTGTGTGTGTGTGTGTGTGTGTGTATGTATGTATGTGACCAATAAACTAGCTCATGTGTCTCGATTTAACCCAAACCTGTTGCATTCGACTTGGTTAAGGGTCCCATAGATCGAGTTTTATACAGATTGAAGTTCCCATAAGTAGTTCAAAAGTTATGTATAAAAATGTGTTTTCACATATATCCGGATCTCACTTAAAAGTTTGTAAACTATGTCCGGATCCACCATCTGACCCATCGTTGGTTAGGTTATCAAAAGACCTTTCCAACGAGTCCAAAACATTGATGATCTGACAACCCTGTCTCGAGGTATGGCCACTTAAGTGATATTTATGTACTTTTTTATTCCGGATCTAAAAAATTGATGAAATTTTTGTACAATTCCTACATATCAGCCATTGTTGGTAATAAGTGAGGAAGGCTCCAACCACATAGGTGGATTAAGTTAGTTTTTTTTTATTTTCTTACTTTTAACATCAAATTCGAGTTCTGCGATTTCATTTTAGTCACATTTGAATGATTGATTTATAAAATTTAAAAAATGTATTTTTTCAATGGTACCGTCATTTTGGCAACCATCTTGGATTTAAAAATTCTCAATAACTTTAGTGAAGGGGTTATACTTAAGCTCGGCAATCAAAAATAAGACAACAAAAAACAATTTGTTTTCGTGATTCGATTATCCGAAGTATCGATTAAATTTGCCAAGGCCTCCGGATAATCGAGTCTGAACTGTATTATTGCTTTCGAAATCACCTTTTGTGAGTGTATGTGTGTGTGTGCAACCAGCCAAACGCGGCCGCCACTCACAAACTGTTTTGTTTCCATGTATTTCCATGTATTTTATATTTCAAGAAGAAGAAAAGGTGGAGTTAGTCAAAAGAGTTTGTTTTTAAATACATTTAACACAAGTCCAGTTGTGTGTGTGTGTGTGTTTTTTTTTTTATAATTTCTGAATATTGATGATTTTTTTCGACAAAAAGAATATTTGCGGCACTGTGCATCGTAATTTAAAAAAAATCCAATAATTTTATAATATGAGTCGAAATATGCTGAATATGATAATCAACTCAGGACAATGAATTTCTTATTCTTTTCAGTTAATTTACTTTGATTTAAAGCTTTTGAAAAAAAGTTATGCTCGTTGATTTTTAAGGCCGTTTTGAAGGGTCGACATAAAGAAAATAAAATTGTAAAAGCAAGTATTTTTATATTCCAACAAACTTGTCCTGTCATTCTTCAATCTTAATAAAAATGGTAATACACAACTTTCTGCGAATAAATCTTAGATTAATTACTTTGATTTATAATAATTTGCTTCTATATCGATTATTCAATACAAATAATAATTTAAAACCAGGTAAATATTTTTGACAGTACAGTTCAGAATCGATAATCCAAAGTCCTCGTGTAAATTTTACTTCGAAAAATCGAGTCACGAAAATTTGGTTTCGTTGTTGAATTGTGGATTGTTGAGCTCTACTTTGACCCAAAAATTCATTTAAGCGCCGTAAACTGGGGTCAATCGGGAAACATGGGGTGAATTGGGACAGCAGTTTTAATCATGTTTGGAGCAACATATTTTGATTTCTCTGGTTGGTTTCGGTTAAAACAGACTCAGACCAACAAAATGTGTACATCCATTTCCAAATTTAAAAGCTGTCAGTGCTCTAAAAATTGATGTCCCTATTCAGACTGAAGTCCCGATTCACCCCAGATTACGGTGATTTAAAATGTTGAATCTAATATGCTGGCAAAAATGGCAGCTGGACTTGCAATCCAAAGGTGGAGTGAAAGGTACTTTGGAGTAGAAAGAAGTTTGGGTGTACTCCCCATTCAAGCCTTCGGACTTCTTCGAGCAGAAACTTGCAATAGAGACCACAAAAGACCTGGGGGTCGTTAAAGTGGATGGTTTTGTTTGAAATCCTAAGGCCAAAGCCATTAATCCATCTTTCATAAACCAAAAAAAAAGTTTTTTTTAAACTCCACTTTTGACAGAACACGTCCTTTCGAATCGATTGTTTTTGGGTTTTAACACTTTTCATTATCTTGCGTAGATTTAAGATTTTATAAGCGTTGAGAAAAAAGATATCATCAGTTTATGAGTTTCATATAAACAGATTCAACCATGTACAGAGATCACAACTTAAAAAATAAAGTGGTAACGCACGGTATCTCACTTTTTAATATCTACCACGTAACTCCATGCTATTCCGTCCTGCTTGCTATTGCTATACTATTTTTACTCCATCAAACACGTTTCGCTAAATTCAATACAGCAAGCCTCATAACTCCCAGAAGTAAAGTCTAATTGATTGCTTACTTCCACGAACCAAGTCGAGCCATTTACAATCAATCCTCCTTCCGCACCCTAACAACCAACACCATCCAACAAAGTGTCTATTGTCGTCCTCCACGCTGCTGTCGTCAATCGATTTTCAGCTAAACTCATTGAATCTACTGCCACCGATAGAGTAATCCATCATATCACAAATTCAAATGCAACAGGTTTTCCACCACTCTGTTACATACAACTCCCTCTCACCAATCTCTCTCTGTCGCACTCTCTGGGTTCTGGCCGCCAAGCCTTGTTGACGAATGTCCACTCCTCAGCTAAGAGGGGAGGAAGGGAGCGGGAAAAGCACTTTTCAATGACCAACTGTTGCTTGCCGTACGACGGCGCCACCTGTTGCCTGTCTCACCTTGAACCAGCTTGGCCGCGATCAATGGCAATAAACGCGCAATTAGCTACGAAACTAGTTCACTTCTGAGAAATCAACTTGTGACGTTCGGCTTGATTGGCAAAAAGGAGTGGCAACAGCACAACTATACTGCTACTTGGTATTCAGAAAAGTTCGCTGCTCTTGAAAAACACCCCACAAGGACGACGCACAACTTTGAAACGGTTCCGTTCAACGACTGTCCCAACTGTCGACTGCCGTCGATAAGAATCCGTCCTCAACGAGAGCTAACGCACACACACACACACACCAACTTCCACCTTTCCGAAAGAATCGACAACACAAACACGGAAACGGCACGCGCGGCACTCACTCGAAACAAGCCTAATTAATGCCACCAAGCCCGATATCGATCGTATATCGCTGTTTAGGGCCAGCTGAGCTGAACTGCTGAGCTGCTGCTGTGAAAGAGGTCTAAATTTGTGCACCCAAGTTGACCAACTGAAAAGTCACCGCTCGAGGCGCCCGCATTTATACACACATACATTCGGACTGTGCTGTGCTGAGACAGTGTTGTCGGAATAACTGCTGCTGGCGCTCTTAGGGAGCACCGAAAGAGCAGAAGAAAAAAATCGGCAGGTCGGTAGGTGCGGTGGTTCTGTTGTGGGGTTTTGTTGGAATAAGAGAAAGGAGCGCACGCAGGGCAGTGTTGCCGATAGCAGGGAGATTGGAAAGAGACTTTGCCTTCTTAGCCCAAATATTTAGTCCCTTATTTTTTGTGATTAATGTGATCCTAGCGAGTGTGGTCCACAGTATGTGCTTTTTGCGATTTAAAAAAATCCTTTTAAAAATAATGTTTCTCATCCTTAAAAGAAAATACGGGTTATTCCACCTGAAGTGTGCAAGAAAAAAATGCAAATTTGAAAATTACCATCTCCGATTCTGCTCAAATTTGGCAGAGCTGTTGAGACTATCAAAACATGCAAAAATCCCGAATTTCATCCAAATCGGACCACCCCCTCTATTTTTGTACCCTCCCAAAAAATTGACTTTTTGGCTATTTTTGAGCAAAACCCCTATCTTCAAACGACGATAACTCAGGAACCACAAATCATAGAGGGTCAGTCTTAGACTCAATTTTGAAGGAAATTGAACGTAGAATCCATTGAAACAGAATATTGTTTCTACCTGTATTGCGCAATTGAAAACTTTAAATGGCCGTATCTCAAAACAGCCCTATTTATTTTTTTAAATTTGACCTCACCATCGTGTTCCCCGGCCAATTTTACATAAGAATCATGACACGCAATACAGGGCAGAATGGAATTACCGCAGAGCTAGCAGGAAATTGCAATTGATCTTGTAAGTAACACTTAAGAAAAAGTGTACGATACATTATCGTGTTAAAAATTATGAATTAACATGAATAAAACTCTCGTGAAGCATGATTAAGGAAGAAAATCACAAAGATTAATCTGATTTATTACCTGATGAAGATCAAATTCAGTTGTGTTGATTTCGAAACCGTCCGAACAATAATCTTTTTTTGTTTGTCAATCATTTCGAAATCTTGGAAAACGATACAGCTGCTGTCCACATGTATCATAAGTATATGGTTTTGTTTTTGAAATTAAATGTACCAGAATTGAAAAAAATCATCATTTATTCAGATGAAACTGGCTCACAATATAAAAAAATCGGTTTAATATGATCAATCTTCCAAACCGTAAGGCACGCACTAATCCCTCATTACTGAATTCAGTTAAATTTACTGAAATCTGCACTACTAAAATTTTCAGTAAATTAAAAATTGTTGAAATTTCAGCAAACTGTTACAGCTCCATACAAATTCTAACTGATGTTCAGTGAAAAACTAACTGAAAATTTCAGTAGTGCAGTTTTTAGTAAATATTAACTGAAAACGAACATCAGAATGTGATGTGCAGATTTTGGGTTTTTTGCTGAATGGCACTATTTCGCTACCGCACATAGCAAAAGCTCTAGAACCCATGGGAATTATTTCATCTACCACAGCCTACATTTTTTTTGCTTCATATAAAAGAAGACATAAAAGAAATAATTTGATAAAGTGGGAAAAAATGAGGAATTAGGAAAAATATGAAAATAGTAGAAAAATGATAAATTTTCGAAAATTGTATTGTAAAAATTCTGAAGCATTTGCAAAAAAATATTAATAGTTCAAATTTTACTTAATATGGTTCAGTGACACTGGGATCAGGAAAAACAGTGCATTAAAAATTACCCAATAAATAGTCCTTATACAAAAAATAAATTGTTAAAGGTATTGATTATCTCAAAATCGTATAAAATTATAAAAATAATTCATCTTACAGAACACCAGGTAGTAATTATTGATCAGCACGACTGAGTGGTTCTAGCAGATGCAGCAAGTGTAGCTAATGTCGGTAATCTCAAATACTTAAAACTTTAAAATTCGATATCTCTGGAACAAAACATATTCCTTTCTGTCAATAGGTGATTCTTATGTAAAATTGGTGAGGTCAAATTTAAAAAATAAATAGGACTGTTTTGAGATATATAATACAGGTAGAAACAATATTTTAATCTAAATTTTGATAACGGAAATGGATTTTACGTCCAATTTCCTTCAAAATTGAGTCTAAGACTAACCCTCTTTGATTTGTGGTTCCTGAGTTATCGTCGTTTGAAGATTTGGGAGGCTACAAAAATGGAGGGGGTGGTCCGATTTGGATGAAATTCGGGATTTTTGCATGTTTTGATAGTCTCTACAGCTCAGCCAAATTTGAGCAGAATCGGAGATGATAATTTTCAAATACTGTTCCGCTTCAGATGGAATGACCCATACTGCAAAGTCCGAACAATTCAATTTAAATAGACGACATCGTCGTCGTCGTGCTGACTTGTCGTACGTGCATTTTGGGCCAAATTGAGTTAAGAATGCCATTTTGTGCAGCTCACAATGCCTCATCTTTTGACCTTCACAGTACTCCAAAATTCGATTTCAATCCTGAGATATTCAATGGAAACCAAAAAAGCTCCGAAAATTTTTGTCACTTTTCATATGAAAGAAGTTTCAATCTTGTCGTGCTATCTTGTCACTTCCTGAAAATTTATGTAAGTGCGACAAAGGGCAAAGGGATTTCAGGTAAGGATGCGTTTGACGCACGTACAAGTAAGACTACCGTAAACATTTGTAATTATAACTCTGGACTCCAGCAACCAACTTTAACCAATTTCGGGATAATGCACAGAATGGTCAGCCAAACAAAACGTGTTTGTTATTGTTTACATTGCGTGCTCTAGTTTTTGTTCATTCAAGGTCAAACATTAAAACGCGTTTTTCTCGGAACGTCAAAATGGCGGGTGCGACAAGATAGCACGACGACGTCGACATGAAAATAATATGTTCTCCAGACCAATATTTTGGAGCTAAACTTATATTTTATTTTTTCACAATGTTTTACGTTACTTATAACCAAATGTTTTTTTGCTGAAATTTCAATCTATGAAAACTTAGCTGAATTTCAGCGAAAAAAAATGGTGTGTTCAGTTTCGGGGTTTTTAAACCAAAAAGTCGATAAAATACAATTTTTTTTGGAAATCTGGAAAACTGTCTTAACTGAAGTTTCCTAAAAAGTTTCTAAGATTTGTTTATGCATCGTCTCTTTAGGCTGGTACAAATATTTTTAAAAGTTTTTGTCACCCCCCCCCCCTTCAAAATTGGCCCGAAAAATCAGGGGGCAAAAAAAAAATTTTTACAATAAACTTCAAAACTTCAATGAAAATTCAAGTGCAACCAGCTGAAATCAAATTAAAATACATTCTCCTGCGTTTAAAATCATTTTTAGCATGTTTGGGTTTATTAAAAAATCTCAAGATTTTTTGAAAATTTTCTATGCAAAATCTTTTTTTTTCGATACAATTTTTGTTTTTGTCAGATCTTAGATTTTTTGAAAACTAATGATTGCAAAACAACTGAACTAGTGTAAAATGCATTTTAAAACACTTTTTTCATTTAAATGTGAAGATTATGGCTTGTTATTTAAATTTTTATATTTTTTTATTTTTTTGCCCCCCCCTTGACATCGGCCAGGGCCGAGGGACAAAAACTTTTTTGAATATTTGCATCGGCCTTAACCCTTTCCCGCCCAGAGAAAAATCGAGATTTTTTACGTTTTTACTTTCCATTTATTACTGTTTTGACCAAATTGGACGAAACTTTAAATGGTATGAGTAAACAGCCTCAGTAAAACTGTGCATGAACAATTAGTTAAATACATTTGACAGTTTTCGAGAAATTTTAACCTGAAGTAAAATTTTAGTGGGTCTGTGATGCAACTATAGGCGTTATAAGGTTAACAAGTTCAGTCATTGAGGGCGCATTTATTGTTAAAGCTGATTTTTGGCAAAATCATCACAAACTTCATCACTTTATGAATTACTTGTTTTTCTTGTGGCCAACGAGATTTGAGATATGAGCAACATTAGCATTTTATTTTATTTTTTACTTTTTTTAGTGTGAAAAAGTCTTAAAATATTGTAATTCTTCGTAATTTTAATACTTTTTTAAAGTTTTGTAACAAAGAACCATTTTGAATGTTTCGGCAATGTAAAATTTTAGATGAGGTTTGAATATCATGTTTTATATAACAAAAGTTTATGCAACAAGTGGCAAACAGAAGATTTTTCAGCACGAGTCGTACATTTATCGGATATATCTCGATAACATTTTAAATATGTCCTATGTACATAGGACGCATTGGCACATTGCTTGTTTTGAAAAAGTAATCTAGAAATACGATAAGTGCTTTAAACATTTTTTTGCAATCCCGAATATACGCCTTTTGAATGGAATTTTTGAAATCATGTTAAATAAATTCACCGCTAAAATAAAAAAAATCCAAAAAAATACTTATTGATACTACTGCTAAAAGCTCAGATAAATTTGGCCTTTTGAGTTTTGGCGTTTTGAGGCAATCCAATTATTTTATACATAATATAAATTTAGTTTTTAACATAGAAATTTCTACAAAACACTCAGTTCGATGAAAATGTGATTATATTAAAATGAACATTTATGAACATGTTCTCGGTTATGATTCATTTTTAAATTTCACTAATATCGACGAATGTCAAACACTTGATCCCAAGCCTGTAGCTCGCCAGCATGTGGTTAAAACAATTAGCTTAGTTCTAGAAAGTTGTGCGAAATTGAGTAAAACTCATTGTAGAAAACAAAGAAAAAAATTAAAAAATGTTTAGATTGAGTTCCACACATTTTTCTAAAAATTGCTACAAAAAACTTCCAAGAGATCTTTTTTCTTTGTTTTTATAAGTGTAGAAAACACTTAAAAATTATTCAAAAAAATATTTTTTATACATGAATTGTTTGATAAACACATCAACTCCAAAACCCTTACACATTTGACGTTAAATCTCGTCATAATATTTTTACAACCAATTGTTTAAAAATGTGGAGACTTGATCCCTGCATTTTTACAGTCACTGGAATCAGCCTCAAAATTAAATAATTGGGCTGGGGTTTCGTACATAATTTCCTTTAGTATAGTTGTACATAACTTACTGCAGTTTGAACCATTTTTAAAAGTTTTGTAAACAAAAATTACCAGCTTTTGTAAACATACCCAATTTTTGTCTAAACAAGAAAATTTTATGTTTTTAAATATTTTACATGCTGAACTTGTTATATTTTGAACAAAAACGAACAGGTTTAATGTGAAATTGCTGTAACTTATAGAAAATTAAAAGTTTGGATGAATAAGAAACATTTTGCTTAAGATTTCTTCAAAATGTTGAAAGGGGGATCCCCAACATTTTGAAAATGCCGGTATAAAATATTTTTTTAAAACGCTTGGCATGATTCGAAGAGTTTTTCTTATGAAATACCCATAGTTTTGTGAGAAATTTACAGAGTTTTGTGCGATACAAAAAAGGGGATCAAGTCTCCCCACTCTCCCCTTATAATATTTAGCATGTTTTGTCTTGTTTAAAAATGTTTTGAATTTTTATGAAATTCCAATGTACAGCACCGCAAAAATTTTATTTTTCGCAAAAAAAATGATCGTCAATACTTACATATTTTGGAAACTCATGATGGCAAAACGACTGGACAGTCCAGGTCCGCCCTTTTGTATGTATTTTGGATAGCATTACCCTCTAAATGTGAGGAAGGCATCAACCACCTAAGGGTGGATTAAGTAACATTTTATTTATAGAACAATGCAGAAAAATAAAAAAAAAGTATAAAAATTGAAATTATGAGCCATGGTTTCAACATCTTAAAGAAAAAAGTGTTTTAAAATGCATTATACACAGGTGTATAATGCATACCATCAGATTGGGTAGTCAGATCTTCATAATTCAGGGCACTTATGTGCTTATAACTTTTGATAGGGTTGTCAGATCTTCAATCTTTTGAACTCGTTGGAAAGGTCTTTCGAATACCTTTCTAATGTATAACATGACGGGGTTTCTTACAAAAACCACCCTTTTTACAATCTTCCGGACTTTTGTCAGAATCGTTTTTTCAGCATAACTTTTGAAGTATTTTACTAAACTTAATAATTTTCAATAGCGACTTATAAGACCCCATGGCGGATCGAATGAGACCAATACGGTCTAAATCGGTTCAGCCAGTGCCGAGATAATCCAGTGCAAATTTTTTTGATCAACATCCCACCACACACACAGACATTTGCTCAGAATGTGATTCTGAGTCGATAAGTATGCATGAAGGTGGGTCTAGGAGGTCAAATTAAGAATTTTGTTTTTCGAGTGATTTCCTCAGTAAGGTGAGAAAGGCAAAAACACTTTTTGACGGAAAACCACCTTTTTAAATATGGATTGGATATTGGAATTCTCACAATTTACAATTTTATTTTCCAAATTTCTTATTTCTTGGCAACAATAATTAGTACTTTTTATCTGGAAAACAATTTCCATAAGTCTACACTCAAACACACAATCCGCAAATCTTCCAGCACTGCTCATTTTATCAGAAAATCACGGCTCACGTACGATTCCCGAGAGTTTTCATTCTTCACTTTTGTTACCACCCACCACCACCACCACTTCCTTGCAAGCCATCCGCATCACAGCATCAGAGCTTTATTCCAAGCATGTCGCCCAACTATGCTGGCATAGCCCTTCTGGGTCCAGTTTGAGTGGAGGACGGAAGCTGCCTTCCGGCTACACATTTTCTCTCTCGTTCGCTCTCATTCCACGCAATGGTTTACTGCTCATTCTCTCTCATTCCCTCTCTTCCCAAAATCGAACTTTTACTTTTTGTGGGATGGGGGGCTTTTTGGGGAATTGGGTTTGTCTGCTTTTAGGTGGTGATTCAGCACACAACCGAGGAGGGGATTTTACGCCTACGCTTGAATGGACGGACTTCCCAGGTTCGGTGTCCACATGGTAGGTGACATTTGTGCAAGCGTCGTTGATCAAATAAGAGCGGACGCGTGAGTGCGTGTGTCTCAGAAATCACGTTGATTGATAGCGTGAAGTTAATCGATGGAGCTTGGATGTTTTTTGTTTGCTTGAATTAATTTCGTGACATTTGTGGAACGATTAACTCGTGTAGCTTTGATTAAAGATTGATTTTTGGAACCACCCTGAGCATTTCGTAGAATTGTTGAATCGCAATCCAACGCTCTCGAAGAGGGCTCTTGAAATCATGACAAAGATTCCCTCTTCTTGTAACACAATCGATCTGCGCAGTTCATTCTTGTTGAATGGGGTATGCTGGATGGCATTCACAAGTGGAAAGCTTTTAGGCTTTCTCTGTAGAACTAGAGATCAAACACTCAGTCACAAAAATCTTTGCAACAAAAAAATGCAACCTAAAACGCATAAAATGAAACTAAATATGAGAGATTAAAAAAAAACCAAATCAGTGTCATTTGAAGAGTTATTCAAAATCTTAAAGCAAATCTCAAACAATAAAATGCTACAAAGCGTTCATCGCTCTTCTGAGAAATGATTCTACGTTACACCAGAAGACAGAGAGAGAGAGAATTACAAAAGAGAGAGCTTATGGTTTCCGCCGCCGCCACCACCAGCATCGTCGGAGTCGTTACGCATCCTTGCCCACAGTCAACGGAAGAAGCATCGTCTCGGGAGAAACATTACACAATCTGCCCACCCGCGCCATCGCCACCCCATCAACAGAACTTGGAATCACGTCGTAGCAATTCATTGATGAAGCAAACAGAGTGGTGCTGGGCTCATGAAGTAGGATTTAATTTTTCTTAGTAAAAAATATTCTCGCTGAAGTTAAAATATGTTTTTATTTTTATGAATTCTGAAGCCAAATTGAGTAGTATTACAAAGTTAGAAACATCTAATAAAATACAACAAAAGGAAAAAGCTAATTTGAAACTGAAAATACAAAACAAGTAGAATACTTTTTTTTTGTAAAACTAGTGGCACAACTTGATTTTTTTCAGTTGATGTCAGTAAACGCTTCAGTTTTGTCAGGGTTTGATAGATTATGGCTCCCTGAACATAGTTGTCTATGATGATTCCATAGCATTTATGCCCGAATCTTAAAATTTTATTTGTTAGTAGGAAGTTCACTAAAATATAATTATGTCGTTTGTAGCGTATTTAGGAAGCCCAAATCTGTCATACCTTGGTGAAACTGAAGTGTTAATTGACATCCTTCAATATTTTAGAGTTCTGTAATTCTAAGTCAACGTCGTCGTGCTATCTTGTCGCACCCGCCATTTCGACGTTCCGAGAAAAACGCGGATTAATGTTTGACCTTGAATAAACAAAAGCGAGAGCACGCAATTTAAACAATAACAAACACGTTTTGTTTGGCTGACCATTATGTGCATTGTCCCGAAGTTTGGACGAAGTTGGTTGCTGGAGTCCCGAGTTATAATTACAAATGTTTACGGTAGTCTAGCTTGTACGTGCGTCAAACGCGTTCTGACCTGAAATCCCTTTGGCCAGTTGTCGCACTTACATCAATTTTTAGGAAGTGACAAGATAGCACGACAAGATTGAAACTACTTGCATATGTTAAGTGACAAAAATGCACGGAGTTTTTTCGGTTTTTGTTGAATATCTCAGGATTGAAATCGAATTTTGGGGATCTGTGAAGGTCAAAAGGTGAGGCATTGTGAGCTGCACAAAATGGCGTTCTTAACTCAATTTGGCCCAAAATGCACGTACGACAAGTTAGCACGATGGCGACGATATGTTAAATGACAAAAATGCACGGAGTTTTTTTTTCGGATTTCGTTGAATCTCAGGATTGACATCGAATTTTGGGGATATGTAAAGGTCAAAAGGTGGGGCATTGTGAGCTGCACAAAATGGCGTTCTTAACTCAATTTGGCCTAAAATGCACGTACGACAAGTTAGCATGAATGCGACGAAATGAGCTATCCTATAAAACTAAATTTTCTACGGTCTAGAATTCCGGAAAATTCCAACCAATTTCCGTTTCCCATAATCCTGATGACCAAATTTTGCTCGAAGCCATTTTTTTTTTCTTCCGAATCCCATTTTCTCTCACACTTGAAATGGAACAAAAACAGCAAAAAACCCCTTGCCAAAGCAGAATTCGTTGATTTAGTAGGTGTCACGGGCACGGCGGCGGGCGCCCCTCGTCGTTCTGGACTAGGTCACGTAAAAGTGGTCGCATGTAATGAATACTGAGTAAGGAGTTTGAAAGCTACGGAAGATCTCCGGGCGTTGCCACGTAACTAGAACGCCAACGTCCCGGTGGTGGTTGATTGTCGCGCGTCGCACTGTCGGCATCAAGATTAAGTGGAAAATTTTACGGATGATGGACTTGAGAAGGGGGGGTTTTCCGGATAATTTGAGAGTTGTGGTTCTGGGGGCTTATATTGCGGGGAGAAATGGGTTGAACGCTATGACGTCAAATTGTGGATTTGGTTTGGTTAAAAACAGGCCAGTAGTTTTTTGGAAGTCATATGGGAGAAAAAAAATTCTGGCTACGTGCCTGGTTGAAAAAGAAAATGACCTTCAAGGTTTTAAGATTTAACTAAGTCATGATACAATGATTTGTAATTAAAGAGAATCACTTGGATTATATTTCAGAAGACCATTAAAATCAAAACCATTAAGGTGATAATGGACATGGAATATCCCACCTTGATTCACGCGCAATGGATGGTCGAATGAGTCTTTTCAGGGGAATAACCGATCTTGTTTTTGATGTTGTTGCCGGTGAGTAACTCGAGAATGGTAACAACACCTACTTCCTGTGGCTTCATTATGGGATTCCCATCACTAAATCACAATATGAATTTAAGTATGCGTGTTAATTGTAATGTATGTTAAATATTGAAATAACATTCTTTAAGAGACTGCATTTCTGCGACAAGATGACGGATAGTTTGAATAGAAAAAATAAAAATGTTGGAAATTTCTCAGCTCATTGATTTTTTTAGAGTGTATTATTTCTTGAAGGAGAAGGTGAGACTTGATCCCTTATGATATCGCGAATAGCTCTTTCCAATTTATCACAAAACTTAATACTTTTGGCATGAGTTGAAAGCTAACCAATTCATCTAAGTTTGACTGATAAGGGTATTTCTGGAGCAACATTTGAAAAGGGCGCATAAGCATTTTGACAGCTAGAACTGTTTCGCAAATTCCGAGTAAACAGGTGCTTATTTAAGAGCGAGTTTTTCACCGATGTGAAACAGGTCGTATCGAGGTGCTCCGATTTGGATGAAACTTTCAGCGTTTGTTTGTCTATGCATGAGATGAACTCATGCCAAATATGAGCCCTCTACGACAAAGGGAAGTGGGGTAAAACGGGCTTTGAAGTTTGAGGTCCAAAACACCTAAAAAATCTTAAAATTGCTCGCATTTCCGTAAAACTTCATCAATTCCAACTCTCTTAGATGCATTCGAAAGGTCTTTTGAAGCCCTTTAAAATGTGCTATAGACATCCAGGATTGGTTTGACTTTTCTCATAGCTTTTGCAAATTACTGTTAAAAATTGATTTTTTTAAAACCTTAACAACTTTTGGCAACAGCCTCCAACACCCATACTCCAATAGGTCAAAAGTTAGGGAATTTCATGGACTATAAGCCTGCGGTATTAACTTTTTGGCCAATCGCAGTTTTTCTCATAGTTTTTCGATTTTTCTAGAACAAACATTTTACAACGTTAGTTTTTGCTCTGTAGGCCTCCATAGCGGCACTTTTTGGTCTCAATTTTGTCATATTCGGAATCCTCGGTCAATTTCACGTAAGTTAGAAGTATTGGAGTTGTAATTTTGATTTAAAAAATAATTAAATAAAACATTTTTGAAAAAAGAAATAGATCTTATTTACCCTATGATCAATACGTCAAATGCTGTATCAAGTAGGCGAAAACTTGTTTACCCCTAATCCGACAAAATTCTGAATAATATTTTAATTAATTCTAAATGGCATTTTTCCAATCTAATTCAAAATTCCAACACCTCAATCTAATGTAAAATTTTCTGAGGATTCCGAATATGTCAAAATTGAGACCAAAAAGTGCCGCTATGGAGGCCTACAGAGCAAAAACTAACGTTGTAAAATGTTTGTTCTAGAAAAATCGTAAAACTATGAGAAAAACTGCGATTGGCCAAAAAGTTAATACCGTAGGCTTATAGTCCATGAAATTCCCTAACTTTTGACCTATGGGAGTATGGGTGTTGGAGGCTGTTGCCAAAAGTTATTAAGGTTTAAAAAAAAACAATTTTTAACAGTAATTTGCAAAAGCTATGCGAAAAAGTCAAACCAATCCTGGATGTCTATAGCACATTTTAAAGGGCTTCAAAAGACCTTTCGAATGCATCTAAGAGAGTTGGAATTGATGAAGTTTTATGGAAATGCGAGCAATTTTAAGAATTTTCATGTGTTTTGGACCTCAAACTTCAATGCCCGTTTTACCCCACTTCCCTTTGTCGTAGGGGGCTCATATTTGGCATGAGTTCATCTCATGCATAGACAAACAAACGCTGAAAGTTTCATCCAAATCGGAGCAACTCGATGCGACCTCTAGAACAAACCGAGCAGAATCTACAAATACTGCCTCTTAACAAAACCTGCAACGTTAGAAGGTAGCTGGGAAGGTCAGCTATTGTTTAACACTTCGAGTTTTGTGAAAAATTTACTTGTTGTCTTGGAATTTTCAAAAAAGTTTCAGCTGTCAAAATGCTTATTTGCCCTTTTCTCGTGTTGCTCCAGATTTGATCAAAAGAGTTCTTTGAGTCATGCCAAGCGTTTCAAAATAGTAGTTTATGAAACAAGTTGCAAAAAGAGGATTTTTTCAGCACGAGTCGTACATTTATCCAACGAGGTTCACCGAGTTGGATAAATTCGACGAGTGCTGAAAAAATCAAGTTTTGCAACGAGTTCCATAGAACATTTTTTGCAATTCCAAAAAACACCCATTGAGTGAAATTTTAAGTCAAATTTTCATGTATTTGTCAATAGTTCGTTTAAATCAAAACAATGTTGAAAAGTGTTACTTTTCAGCACCCATTTCAGTGCGTAAAAGTAGAACTTTTCAGCATTTATTTTGAAAAGTGTTCCTATTCGATTCTGTTATTTTTGGTACAGAAAAGTAGGCTATTTCGTCGTTCAAGAATGTCAGGAAAAGTAAGTAGTTTCACGACGCAATTGCAAAAAATATATTTTAGACCGGCATTTTGAATATATTAGGGAAAACCTTTTAGCAACATGATGTTTGTTCATCCAAACTATATATTTTGTAAATTACAGCAAAAGATATTAAGATAAATTTGAAATTTTTTTCAAGGCTTCATACTTACCAAAATTGGACAAGTTTACATAAGATAATAATTCGAAAAATGGTTCAAAATGCAGTAATTCATATTTTGTTATGAAAAAAGAATCCAAGTACGAAAAACTAAACCAATAAATTAAACTTAAGGCTGGTTTCTGTGACTGTAATATGCAGGGATCAAGTCACCGTTAAGGCATAATAAAAGCACAATTTGTTTAACATCAATAATATATGGACAATTAATTTAACATAAAATGCGTGAGGGTTATATAGTTGAAAAGTTTATAAAACAATTCACGCATAAAAAAATATTTGGAATGACTTTTGATTGTTTTCTGTACAAAGAAATAAAGAAAGAGATCTTTTAAAGGTTTTTCGCAACACATTTTTTCATCTAAATAAAAAAAACAAATTTAAAAATTATCAACAAATTCCATCGAAAATTTCTCGTTTAATAGAGATCGCAAAAAAGTGCTTTAAAACTACATAACGACGAATTGCAAAATTTCTAATCAAATTTCACAATGTAAATCATACATTTCCTAATTTTAGATTGTTTTTTTTTGTAATAACACAAATTATTTTATTTTTTGCAATTCCGCTGTGAAAATGTCAACTTTTCCTGTCCTTCTGGAGAAACGAAACGGCCTACTTTTCCATACCAAAAATAACAGAATGGAGAATTAATACCTTTTAATACCAATAATGGGTACTGAAAAGTTGAACTTTTCAACACTAGTATCGAAAAGTAACATTTTTTTTATATATTTTTTTATTTTGAACGGTGAATTTACTAAACACATGAATGTTTGACTTAAAATTCAATTCCAGGAGCGTTTTTCGGCATTGCAAAAAATGTTGTAAGCAACTCGTTGCAAAACTTGATTTTTCCAGCACACGTCATATTTATTAAACGACTCGTGCTGAAAAAAATTTCTTTTTGCAACTTGTTGCATAAACTCCTATTTACTAAATGACATAACAGCTGTAATATGCTCTTATCTCGATTTGGCCCTTGCGCTTTAAGTGTTAGGTTCTATTCTAGAAAATAAAAACACTACCTTGTTAACTGTTAACTTGTAACATCGTTTAACGGTGCACATCAACCAGAGCTTTTGCACCAAGATTTTTGTTGCAGGAACTGCGGGAACTATCGATATAATTTTTGATTCATTCCCTAAAGTACAGTCTACCAAATAATTTACAACAAAGTTTGACTATTTTTACAACCAGATTTTTGCAGGATTGTGTCCGTAAGTTAGAAAAAAATGGTATAAGAAGACTACAACTTCCTTGGCTGCTGCGCACTAGGGTGACAAGAAAAATTGAAAATTTCGGAAAATCGCAAGAGATACCCCCTGCATCGATTCTTTAGGCAAAAACAAGTAACTGTGCCAATTTTGAGCCAAATCGGTTAAGGCTAAGGGGTCGCTTTTCATCGTTGAAGTTTATATGGGGAAAATCGCAAAAATGTATGGGGAAAAACATCGCTTCAAGATTTTTGCAGCAGGTGGCGCAGGTCTCGCCCAAAATTGTCCAAGTGTGAGATTCTTGTAGGAAATTTAATTACCTACAACTTTGTAGAAGGGTACAAGACTATCCGAGTTGATCCTGATGAGTTATTAGCAATGCGATGAAAAGAAATCGTTTTATAAACTTGAAAGTATACAAGGGATATATAGGAAGTATATAAGAAAATATTTTTTTTTTCTAGAAAAATCACCAAAAATCAGAATCAACTCGGATCGTGTTGCACCCTTCGACAAAGTTGTAGGGAATTTAATTTCCTACAAGAATCTCACACTTGCATAATTTTGGGCGAGACCTGCGCCACCTAGCAGAAAATTACTTAAACGATGTTTTTCCCCATACATTTTTGTGATTTTCCCTATATAAACTTCAACGATGAAAAGCAACCCCTTAGCCTTAACCGATTTGGCTCAAAATTGGCACAGATACTTATTTTTGCATTAGGAATCGAGTCAGAGCATTTTGTATGGCCCAATGTCACCCCTGATGACAGTACGTAGTATTTAAACATATTTTTGCCATTTAAGTGTGCACAACAACTAAGGAAGTTGTTGTTTTCTTTTTCCAAAATTGTCAAACTTTAGGACCCAATTCTGCAAGAATCTGATTGTAAAAATAGTCAAACTTTGTTGTAAATAACTACGAAGACAGTAATTTAGGGGATGAATAAAAAAATATATCGATAGTTCCCGCAGTTTTGAAGATACTAAAATGTCTGTAACAGAAATCTGGGCGTGAAAGCTTTGGTTGATGTGTACCGTTAAGGTCGTAGATGGTGTCTTTCACTTTTGGGGCAATGACTGTCAATGATGGTTCTGAATTCAAGGTCCAGAAATAATAAATTGAAATGAAAATATATTCACTATATGTGAAATGCTTCTACACACAACACAAACAAAACCATTTTTCGATTGGAACTTTTTGAACCAAAATTTGAATGTTTTTCTAAAACAAACATGGCCGCCGAATGCCGAATTCTAACCACAAATTTTCTTGTCACACAAACCTTTGTTGTTGTTACTGTCGCTGGCCTCAGCCGTGCTCTTGCTGCAGCTGCACTTGATCGCCTTCATGGCGGTTGCTCCGTTTGTTCCGTTGATCTGCCCGTTCGACGCTCCGTTCTGGTAACCGTTTCCGTTGCTCAACACTGCTCCTCCGCCATTACTGCTTCCGTTAAGGTGCAGCTCCTGCATGGCACTAGCATTTGGCATGTTTACTGACTTTTTTTTCGTTTTCTGCTAATGCTATCTTTGCAGATATTCTGCGCGCACGGGACACCGCTGTGTACTCTAAAACACTTGGGTTTGAACAAGATCACTTGATCCTCCACTTGAAGCCCCCGTTCAAAGGCTTTCGATTAGCAAGTATGTAAAGCAGAGTTCTATCAAGAACTACCGACGTCAATATCCGCCTCCAACCCCTTCGTATCTACACTAAAGCCCGATTATTAATCTCTGAACACCTGATTTGCGCTGCCTTCAACGACACTTAGATCCGTTCACTTCTTAAAACACCAAACCCCACACTCGCACACACACACACCTTCACTGTTGTGTATAAGAACTGGTTCACCGGAGATTCCTAAAGTACCGAAGCTTTTGATCGGATTTGAACGCGAGCGCACACGACTCGAGTGAGAAGACGACCTGCTTGGACAACCGCACGGCTGGAACTGAAGTTCACTGGCGGTGTTGAGCAACTAGCTAAAGTCGGCAGGCAGGTCCTGTCGCTGACTACGATTGTGCGGAACGTTCAAGGCGTCGTCGTGGTGATTGATTTTGCTCGTGTTGAGTTGAGCGCTATGACCTACGTCAAGAGAGTCAGCTGCTGGTTCTAAGTCGCGCACAGATGATCGGCGGAGTGTCCAAGTGCTGTTTGCTAATTGTTCCAACGACCATTTCCTCAAAGTGACGGTGAACTGTATCACTTTGGCGAGAAGATTGTTCGCGTTCCTTGAAAGTGCTATGGAGTAGATTGTTTTTTTTTGTACGTTTTCTTCACGTTTCTCTGTATTGATCACAACAGTTTGAAAATAGTGCACGTTGAACACGCCCCGCCTTTCTTAAGGAGATAAGTGACTCGGAATCTGACCGTGGCATCTGAAAATCTAACCTACTGCGAATCTAACTCCGACTTTGCTTTCAAGGAACTGTTATAAAAAAAATGTGGCTTGTAATACTTATAGATAATTGAAGTAATTTGGGTAATTTGTAGTGTTGTTATAAGTTATACATTTTATAGATTTGTTATATTTATTTGAATTATTTTTTTTTTCAAATTTGTGGGAAAATTTGTTAACACAGTATTTTCTTCCAAATTACGTTTTGGGTTTCCATGAAAAATTATCATTTGAACCCAAAATATGACCAAAGAACGATTTTGCGACACTTTGGGTCAATTCTGAGGGCAGATTCAGATTCAGCGGGCAAAATTACATGGAAAAACATATATTTGGACAATTTTTAAAATTCGTTAGGGTGGTCCCATTAGGTTTTCCTTGAAAATTAGCCTTCTTCAAATGAAGATATCTCGAGTTTAAAGAAAAACACCTCTGGGATTTTTTCAGCGTTAGTAGTGCTGGATCTCCTCTTTCAAATGCATCCTAGTGCTTAAAATTTGGCTTGCGCCTTTTCGAGATATTAAAGTTTTAAATTTGCATCATTTTTACCTTAAAATGGCTCAAACTTTTGACCCTTGAGTCCAAATTGACCTGTCAAAAAATAAAATTGTTTGTTTTTTAGAGCTCTAAAAGTGCCCCGAACATCACTTTTCTCTAAAACTTAACCCTGAACTTCCACATTCAAAAAAACTGATTTTTAAAGGTTTGCTTAGATGCTTTCTATTAATTTGGTCTTAGAATGCGTAGATTACGAGATAAAATTTTGGTGTTCGACAAAGTTGCTTGGTTTGACAAGCTCAACAACTTTCTAGAAGACAAAAAAAATCCCAAAAATATTCCTGAAAAGTTAGATTTTCAAAATCACCCTAATAGTGAACCATCATAATTTTCAACAAAACCAAAAGTTGCCCCTTTCCATTTGCAACAACTCTTCTGAAGACACCAAAGCTCCAAAACTTCACCATTTTTCGAAAAATCCGTTTTCCACTTAATTTTGCGATCTGGACCACTGTGCACTGGTAGTACATACGTAGAACTACAACTTGAAAAAATGTGAAACTTTATGAAGTATAATATTTTTTTATTCCTCACATATGATATTTTTTTTTGACAGAAGCAAGCACTACTTTAGCCAGGCTTGGAGGATTTTTTAAATCTATATGCTTAAAATTTCAAAAATCAAAATTGTCCAAATTTATTATTCGATTAAAATTATTTTGTTTTGTTTATTCTATGAGTAATTCCAATCCACACATCACATATTTTTTAAATGTTTTTTCAAGTTATCCAAATCAATTCATCTGTTTTTAATTAGTATCTTTAAAAATACTAACTTAATCCACCTATGTGGTTGGTGCTTTCCTCACTCCTCTATTCCTCATACAAATAAGTGAGATCTTCAAAAAATGTATACCCGGGCAGACGGTAATAACAAAATTCATGCCATTTCAATAACAAATACTGTTAAAATAACAAAAAATGTTATGTAATATTCTTGCAAAATCCATTTTTGCATAATAGTCTAATAACAGTGAATACAAAGAGACGAGTTGTAATGCATTCTGCTAAAACGCTCAACCAAACCACAATCTAATAACAGTTTATGTTATCATAACCAAATTTGTTATTGGTCAGATATTGGTTGAAAGTCAAAACAACTTGGGAATAACATTTTTTGTTATGGAAGAATAACTCCACCTGTTATTGGGATGATCGGATTAGTTGTTAAAATAACAAAAAAAGAATAACAAAGATTTGTTCGAAGAATAACGCAAAATGTTATTAGTCTGTTATTACAATAACAATCCAATAACAAAAAAATCATAACGGCGAATAACAAATCTTGTTATAAATAACATAAAATGTTATTGGCCAAGTATTTTCAAATAACAAAAAATGTTATTCCCACGTTATTTCCGTCTGCTCGGGTATAAATCACTTAAGAGGTCATGTCTTCAAACAGGGTTGCCAGATTGTCAATATTGTTGACTCCCCAAGTAACATTTTTTTTCCAGGAGTTCTACAAGAGCTCTTCAAGATAGCTACAGCATAGCAGTTTGGATCGCGGTAGGATAAAACTCTCTTCAAGTACTCTTCCAAACTCTTGAAGAAGTTTTGAAGAGAATTTTATCCTACCGCGGTCCAAACTGCTATGCTGTAGCTATCTTGAAGAGCTCTTGTAGAACTCCTGGAAAAAAATGCTACTTGGGTCGTTTACAAGGTCTTTTGATAACCTATCCAACGACAGGTCGGATGATTGATCTGGACATAATTTTCAAAAAAATAAGTGAGATGCGGCTTCAAAAAAGTACATAAATATCACTTAAGTTGTCATATATTGAAACAGGGTTGCCAGATTGTCAATATTATGGATACGTTTGGAAGGTCTTTTGATTATTTCTCCAATAAAGTATAACATGATGGCATTTGACACGATTTTTGATCACTTATCGAACTTAACTGAGTCGAATGCAACCGGTTTGGATCAAATTGGTTTAGTCAGTACTGAGAAAACTCAGCGACAGTTTTGGTCACATATACACTCAGGCATTTGTTTTAGTTTTCGATACAGAGTCGATAGGTATGTATGAAGGTTGGTCTACGAGCGTTCTATGAAAACTGCATTTTCAGAGCAGGATTATAGTCTTATCACTAATGAGGAAGGAAAAATTAAAAAAAAAAACGAAATAAAATCAAAAATTCAAAATCAGGTTTAATTTAATTACCGCAAAAGTTTCACTTCAAATAAAATTTAAAAAACGTTACTTAATCCAACTTTTGGTGGTTGTTGCCTTCCTCGCAATCATAAAGTAAATACACTGCACAGCCTCAAAAAGGTGTATAAATAACACTTGTTTTTATCAAAATATCTGAGATCCGGCATCAAAAAAGTGTATTAAAACACTAAAGTACTTATAACTTTTGATAGGGTTGTCAGATCTTCAATCTATTGGGCTCGTTAGAAAGGTCTTTTGATTACCTATCCTACGATGGGTCGAACAACATTTTCATCAAAATATTTGAGATCCGGCCTCAAAAAGGTGTATAAATAACACTTAAGTGCTTATAATTTTTGATGGGGTTGTCAGATCTTCAATCTTTTGAACGCGTTGGAAAGGTCTTTTAAATATCTTTCTAACAATTTATAGCATGACGGGGTTTTTTTTTTACAAAAACCACCCTTTTTTACAATAATTCAAACCACAGTTAAATCGTTTTTTAACATAACTTTTGAAGTACTTTTCTGAACTTCACAACATTAACTAGGGTCTTGTGGGAGCCCAAGACGGATCGAATGAGACCAAAACGGTCCAAATCGGTTTGGCCAGTCCGAAGATAATCGTGTGTATATTTTTTGGTGCACGGACTCACATCCAGACACACGCACAGACATTTGTTCAGAATCTGATTCTGCGTCGATAGGTATACGTGAAGATGGGTCTACGAGGTCGAATTAAGAAGTTCATTTTTCGAGTGATTTTATAGCATTTCTTCATTGAGATGAGGAAGGCAAAAAGCAATTTTGTTATTAGGGTAATTGAAATAAAAAGAATATTTATTAAACATTCAAAATAACTCGCATTCATCAAAACTGTTGATTTCGAACAATTGAAAAAAATACTTCGTTTTTTAAACTATAGTTTTTTTGCAATTTTATTACCTCGAAAATTAAAGAAGCTTAATGTTAATTAGCACATTTATATAAAAGAGAAGTTAAAAATCTATTCCCATTCCCATTCCCATTCCAATAATTGGCAAACCTGAAATGGTTAAACAATTGGTATCTTACACCGTATTTTTTTTTGCTGAAACATGACTTGAAATTTAATTTCGATACTTTTTAAGGCTGTAATCTTAGCCTGAGTTGATTAATACATTTTCTTTAAAAAATTGATTGTTGCTGTTCTAATAATCCTAATATCATTCTAAAATTCTGGTGATTTCTGCCTGACTGGCAATCAATTAACGATAGCGAACACCCTTGTTCGGCTTCTCGATTTTTTGTCGACTTCACATTGATGAAGTTCTGACACTCTTAAACTTTATTGGTCTCGATTTCTTTATTTGAATTCTAGAAGCTTGCACATGATTTATCTCCAATTAATGGTAATCCTAAAGTGCTCTTAAAAGGGTTGTATACTGCTTAGTATTATAGTATATCGATGCCGGTGTGCTCTTTTGTAGTAAGCTTGCTGGGATTCCTATCTAGATAGAACAAGAGAGCACATGGGCATCGATATGTTTCCAATTTTTCAACGCAATGTTTCGTATCACTGGCTTTAGCTTTCTGTATCACTACTTAAGAGGGGCCATTCACAAATCGCTTTTGACATTTCAGGGGAGGCATTTATTGAGATTTTTGCCGCGAAAGGAAAAAAATGCTAGAGAAAGGAAGAGTATCATTTGTTTTCGATATCAACGTAGTCTATAAACGGCCCCTTTTACACGACCTCCTTCCACGATTCAACACTTCTTTTTGACACCGGCGCACCGGTTGTCGTCCGGCGAAACCTTGAACCTGATCGAATTGTTTCAAGGGCACCTTAAAGTAAAAGTACCCAACTTCCAAGTGGCTGGTGCTCGTGCCTAGACTCTAGTAGAGGTTACTTTTTGTGCTTGTTAAAGTCTTGTTCTTTTTTTTCGGCAGTACAGGAAGGATAGCACAACCGGTAGGATATAAGGTGTGTACGTTGAATCTGCAAGCCAAATTGGAGCACACGTTGTGACTGGCCGGTGTGTGACAAGTGAAGGGGAACAACAAACGTCCCCCCTTCAGAGAAGTGTGGTTCAACGGCCCGGTGACCTGGAGAAGGTTCGTCGCTTGTGGAGTGGATTATGTCGTTGCGAAATACCGCACTGATCTGGTTTGCTTTCAAACTTGTGTTGATGTATTTTGAACTATTTTTCAGTATTTCACTGTAGTTTTGAAATACATTAATCAACAAAGGTTCTTGCAACTTAAAAAAAGTTGTTCTGAATGTTACAGTACTATGGTAGTCTAGTATGATACTTTCTTATGAATATTAATCACAATCAACTAGTTGGATTCCAAGCTACAATTCTTCATTAAAAAATATTCAAAATCAAGTTCAAATGGCAATCCGAAAGAGGTCGGGACAACAGGTGACCCAAATGCATTATTCAACTAATAACCACTCAGTTTATCTGCAAATCATCGTTCCAGTAAATCGTCTAGTAGATTGAAAGATATAACAAGAACTACCAACCGAACCAACCAATGAATCCACTGGACCGTGGATGACGACTTGGCACTGGCGGTGTCGGTGGTGGTCTGCTACTAGGTCAGTAGATCACCACTCTATGCTTCCCATACAGTCAACTTTTGTGTGTGTAGTTATTACACACTGCTGGTGCTGACCTTCAGCACACACCGCGATCGACGCCTTCAAGAAGTCGCGCCACGGCTTAGTCATAGCCGGCTTAACACCACCTACTAACCAATCTATATCGTTGCATTCGTTGAGTGCCGGAGGTGTCCTTGCTGCTGGTCGGCGTCTTCGTCGATTGATACGCTCAAAAATCAAGCTCACTATCAAAAGTTCTCGAAGCGCTGATGCGGCTCAACGTTGGATCTTGAACAGTAGCTATGACAATGAAGTCATGTCTAGACAAGCCTGGCAGGCTCGCTGCTGGGCTTCCTAATTCAGACTTGCAGCGTCTATTAAACCAATTAATGCACTTTTGTACTCGCCGGAGAACACTTAGCACTGAGATTAGTATTGGTTGAGGAAGTAACAGTGGCAGCAAAAAATTACAAACACAAATGCACACGCATTAGTACACGCGGAATGTGTTTGCGGTAGCATTGGACGTGACACTGCGAAAATCTTGAGAATGAGAAGGTGAAAGATAATAGAGAGCAAAGCGTGTGCAAAGTACACAGTTGGTTGTAGTTAGTGATTAGTGGCATGACGGACGGAACGGAAGCAAAAGTGAATGTTCAAGAGGTACAAATCGGAACGTGTCTTCCGACAACCGCATCGACAAGAACGCAATGCTGAGGAGAGCTTTTTGTGCACGCGCTAGTAGAGCAATTTAAGCTGTAGGGCATATAATTGTCACAACATATCTTTGCTTCCTGATAATGGTCTCGATTAGAATGCATTTTAATATAATGGTAGATTTGGTGTCTCTCCTTTATTGCATCACAACACCAAGTCTATTAAAAAAACATCTTTTTAGTCCTGGTCTCCAGGAAGAACAGCATTCCTGTGTTGGAATGTTGATAAGATTAGTGTCATTAGAAGACAGTCATTTCGAAAGGTTGTCAGTCTGATGCAATAATTCACAAATATTGAAACATTATTTTACTTATGTTTGTTTCTGATGAAAATGAAAGGAGTGTGAAGTCAGGCTAGGGAAACAATTATCTTGATACTTTAATCTGAGCATCTCCGAAGTCTTAAATAACTGTATAACGTGTTCAATGGTCTTTGAGTTATTATTTCTGGGTATCTGAATATCCAGATAATAAGTTGTGCAATTTTTCATAGATTGAACCCGGTTTTCATGTGTAGGGGAAATTCTCGGATGTTTGACAGTTTAAGCACCCGCTCCTAACTCCATCCAATTTGCTTATTTTCACTATTTAAACAACTTATTTTGTTTTTATAAATAGAAAAACTTCTTATTGAACTATGTATCACTCGTTTCTAGTTGAAACGCGTTTAATGAGTTGAAATTGAACGAAAAAGTGCTGATATGGCAACATTTAGAGGCGCACTGGAATTAGATGCTATTCTCCTAGGTACAGTCATCCCACATATTCGGAACGGTTTCCAGATCGGCCAATGTTCAAAAAATCATAGCACATCGATAATTGAACTTAATGATTCGCTTTTACCTTCATTTGAAAGCTTTTCTTGCGATCTTTCGAATGCTGTATCGAACATCTGCAAATTTTAACTTTTATATGAAGTTTTTGAAGAATTACTTTGACCCTTGAAATCCACAAATTCGGAACACTTTTTTCTTACGAATGTAAACAAACTTTGGATCTCTCCAGGAGTACATATTTATTACCAAATAATGACTTCACACACTGAAACCAATGAAACTCAAGCTTAGTGATGTTTTATACATGGTTTGATAACTTTTTTGTGAAAATATCAGTTAAATTCAGGTGTTCCACAATTGTGGGAGGCACAATAACATCCCACAATTATGAAACAGGCCATTTGGAGGCAATGTTTTTCTGCTCTGGACAAAATAGTCTTGGAATGAAGTTTTTTGTTCAAAAAGTACTATTTTTACTAGTGAAATAGCAAGATAATGTCCAAATGAAGGTTCTAAAAATAGTAAGGTCGACAGCAAAGCTACTTTTGGCATGCTGTTGACAAATTATCATAAAAGTGTTCCAAATATGTGGGATGACTGTACTTTCACTATGCTCAAAGAAAGCATTTTTAATCATTAGTTTGTTGGTTGTCGGCACCCGTGGTGTAGGGGTAAGCGTGGTTACCTCTCATCCAGTCGGCTTGGGTTCGATCCCAGAAGGTCCCGGTGGCATTTTTCGAGACGCCTTCCGTCGGACGGGGAAGTAAATGTTGGCCCCGGTCTAACCTAGAGGTTAGGTCGTTAGCTCAGTCCAGGTGTAGGAGTCGTCTCCCTGGGTAATTTAGATTTAGATTGTTGGTATCTTGATCTAATTTGGTTTCTTCGACAAAGTTGCATAATTTTGGATATGTTTTAGATGACAAAGATGTCATCTTTTGGCCTATTGCATCAAAATATTGAAAAAACATTTTGCAGTGTTGCCAATTAAAAAAACATAATTTTTGAAAGCGTAAAAATGTTTGTTTGTTGTTGAAACCGTGACATTTGAACTTCATTAAGAAAACCGCAACGTTACAACAAGAATGTGTCTGAGGCAGTTTCCAATAATGTAAGTTTAAATATTCAGAAAATTAAAGTGTTCTTAACTATCGTAAGCAGGATGTACTGTTTACAAACCCTCTACAGTCCTTTGACATTGTTTTTCCATCCAATTTGCTGATTTTCACTATTTCAACAACTAATATTGCAAAACTTTTGATAGAAACTCTCACTTCTTATTGAGCTATTTATCACTCGATTTCAGTTGAAAACGCTTTTAATTAGCTTTAATTGAATGTGAAAGTTCTGACCTGCCAACATTAGAGGCACGCTGGAATTAGATGATGTTCCCCTAGTGATTTAATTTTCACTCAATAAAAATATTTGAAATGGGTCTCATTTTTCATCTCAAGACTTTTCAATTGTTAATAACGAATGTTTCTTTTTGACTTCCTCACTTTACTGAGGAAAAGCTAAAAAATCACTCGAAAAATGAACTTCTTAATTTGACCTCGTAGACCTACATTCAAGTATACCTATCGACTCAGAATCAAATTCTGAACAAATGTCTGTGCGTTTGTCTGGATGAGAGTCCGTGCACCCAAAACAAATGCACTCGATTATCTCCGGACTGGATAAACCGGTTTGGACCGTTTTGGTCTTATTCGATCCGTCTTGGGGTCCCGTAAGACATTAGTTAATTTTATGAAGTTTAGAAAAATACTTCAAAAGTTATGCAATAAAATATTTTTGCATGAGTCCAGAATATTGTAAAAAGTCTTTCAAATAAGCCTAAAACATCCAAGATCTGACAACCCTATCAAACGTTTTTTGACATTAAAATCGGATCAATAGTTTGTCAGTTTTGTGCTATCTTATAACACGTCTGCTGTAAAAAAACCGAATGCGCCACAAGATAATACAGAAGCGATGAGTTACTGAAATATCGGTATTTGAAAATTGAGTGCCATTTAGAAAAAAATAACCTGGTTTTTCCTGTTTCCTGTTTCCTTGAAAGAGTAATCAGCTAGCAAAATCTAAGCTAATTATTCTCAGTTGAAAGGTTCTCCAAATCGTTGAATTGCAAATGTAACATCCTGCAGCAGAGCCATTAAATTCTAATAAAAATACCAAAGAATTAAAAAATAAACTTTTTCTTAATGTGGGTGTATCACAGCAACTAGAGGATATGTGTCTTAAACAATGTTATAAGAAATTTTTTTTTCGAAATAGGTAATTCTTCACTAACTCATACGAAATCGGAAAAAGTTGCCCCGACCCCTCTTCGATTTGCGTAAATCTTTGCTCTTAGGAGTTATTTTGGTTCCTGATCACGAATCCGAGGTTCATTTTTCGATATTTCGTGACGGTGGGGCGGTACGACTCCTTTCATTTTTCTGGTTTTTTATTAAGACACGTTTTTCAGTGATTTGTAGCTCGCAACCGTGAAGAGATAGAAATTTGGTGTCAAAGGGACTTTTCTGTAAAATTAGACACCCGATTTGATGGCGTACTCAAAATTCCGAAAAAAAAACAAAATTAAAAAATAGTTTTAAAAACGTTGCCATTTCCCATTACTCAACTGTAAAAAATCGTGAGACATGTCATTTTATGGGAAATTTAATGTACTTTTGAATCTGAAATAACCCAGAAGGGTAATTTTTCATTTAGAACAAAAGTTTTAATTTTAAAATTACATGTTTTTCTAACTTTGCAGGGTTTCATTTTAGAGTGTAACAATGTTCTACAAAATTGTAGAGCAGAAAAAAACATAAATGTTGTTATATAGACATAAGGGGTTTGCGTGTATTCTTCACGAGTTATCAGAATTTTACAAAAAGTTTTTGAAAAAGTTATGGTTTTGACCATTTGACCAGTTTTGCGAATTTTTAACCCCAAAAACTCAATCGTGTGCTGTTGAAAGTATTTTTTTCGGAAAGTTCAGCTAACTTTGCATAAGAATGACCTCTTGGTATTAATGTTCAGATTTTTTTAATTTCTGATACGATTTTGAATCTAATAATAAATTTAAATTTGTTGTCGACCTAATTTTCGAAGCTTTCTAAAAGATATGTTTTATTAGTTGACATCACTGCCAATTATTTTCGGCCCTTTCTGGGTCAAAAGTTTTTTTTTTCTGAAATTCTTTAAAAATATATATTTTTTTAATGGTGTGTTTTTGCGCAAGAAGTTTTTTTTTGTTTTCATAGATATAATGAAAAAAAGAGGTGATTTATATTTAGCGTGGATGGACAGCTGTCAAATTTGTATGGAAACTTGTATAAAGGAACTAATGACGTTAAAACCCCATACAAAATTTTGGTACGTAAAAGTATATCTTTCCCAGTTCCTGAAGGGAACACCCTTGAAGAGTATCGGGGCCGGCATTTACAAAGCGGATTCAGTGGCAGTTTCATTCTCAACTTAATGTTAACATGTTAAGGTTAATGTTAACATTCCATAAGTCGCCTCCCTAAGGTGTCGTGATAAGGTCCAGTTTGTGACGATACACTACCTTCCCTTTACTATGTAATCGATTCCAGAAGGGAAAAGATCACCAGTTGTGTTGGTCCGAGCCGGGATTTAAACCCCGATCTACCGCTTACGAGGCGGAAGCGTTACCACTGGGCTACAAAATTTTAGGCTAATAAAAAAATAAATAAAAAAATGCTGATTTCTGACAGAACATATCTATAGCCAAAATTTGCAGAAATTTAAAATTTTGGTATTTTTATTGCTAATGCTGCTGATGACGATAACTCACAGAATGAAAATGGAATCAAATCTCTTTGCTGTAATCATGTAGAAGAGAGAAGCAAGAAAATTAAAACATGCAACCAAACGGGGAGTAGCACAACTAGTTGTCTGGTGCGGGTAGTAGTCCTTTAGGCGCATTCAATGATTGCGTATTTCGCTTAGCTATGCGTGCGTGCAATGTTATTTGGAAAATGTTTCTCTTTGAAATTTGTTCAAAATGTAGGATCCTATTACATACATAAACCCATTTTCAGCATACACTCATTTTCAGCACATTTAAATTACGCTACCAGTACAACATCTTGGAGATCAACAATAGTTAGTTGCGTACTAACTTTAATTTTTAATGCTGTAATTCTAGGATTGTGCTGAAATGCCATTTAGAAATGTAAATTGTGATAAGTAGTAAGTTTAAAATGTGATTAGAGAATGCAGATTGCCCCTGATTGGTAATCATTTAAGATCGCTTTGCCAAAAACGTGAAAAGTGATTAAGTTTGAGCTTTCAATTGCTAAACATTCTGTCTGTTTTTTGTTTGACTCAAAACTCTTCATCACAGCATAATCCAGGTTGTCATTCAACCAATTTGCTCATCGATTTTCAACAGTGGTATGAAAACCATCAACCCGACAGTCTCCGCAAAACAGCTTAATCATTTTATTTATTTTTTTCAAAAAAAATGGAAGAACCTCGGGAATTGCTCCGGTCGTGGTCGACGTCCCACCGCGACGATGAATTGGCAGTCATGGTTCTGGTTCTGAAGTGTGGCGGCGGTGGTTGGTTCGAAACCGTGACGATCGTTTTTCGTTTTTAATAAATTTTCCTACGTCGCGTCGGGTTTCCCAGGTTTTGAACCGTTTTCCACTAGAAAAAAGAAAAAAAAAAACGGTGCGAACCCTCGCGGTTCGAAGTCGTACTCGTGATAAATGATAAATTACACTTTACGACGGGAACATAAAATATCTATAAATCAACTTTATGGGATGCGTCCTGAGGACGGAAAAGGAACGACGACCGGCTTGGGGCTGGAATCCCTGGGCTACACCCCTCACAACGTGGAGACCGGCTGCTAGAGTAGCTTACAAGAGCGCGAGTCTGGTTTTGAAGATAGGTATTCATTTTTCCTCATTTTTATGAAACACAGGTATGCAACATTTTTGACATTTTTAAACTTACATAAATTACAAGCTTTGCTTGATATTATGTTTAGGCAAACAAAAATACATATTTTTTGAAATTTTTGAAACATTTTTTTTGTCAACCAGTGTTGCTAGAACCATTCAAAACTTACAGAAGGTAAAGAGTCTGATCGGAAGTTACGGTGGCACCAACCCCCAGGAACAAGCTGCGAAAACCCGTTTTACACCGTAAGAAGAGCGAAGAGGTGATATTTTGAATTTTGACAAAGATCGGAAGTAACTGGCAATAATGGGGGATTGTCAGGTCCCCCTCCCCCTCCCCAAGAGAGGGGTTCTATAGAAGGGTGTGATTTTTCCTCCCATCGACGGATGATGAAGGTCGAAAGGCGGCTGGTTGGTGTTGTTTGCATAAAATGTGTGGCGGGTGAAAAAATATGGGAAAATATATGGGAAATCATAATCTTTTACAACCAATTTCGTGCGAGCTTTGGAGGGACGTCGAGGGCGAGAAGAGTCACGGAGGGCCTTGAGTTGAGAAGCGTGTTTCAAGTGGATAATAAATAGACCCTGCAAAGTTTATTAAAGTCGTGTGCAAATTGAATTTTGTCAAAGCTGGGACGCTGGTGGGGCACTGAGCTTGAGTAGAACGATAGTTTATAGAATAAAAAAGAGATTATTTTGAGGTTATTAGCTTTTGAACATTATTAGCTGGGTGCTGAAAAGACAGAACGCGTAACGTGATTTTCGAAAGCTCCCCACTGCTCCCCACTAATACAACTGCACTACAGCTGTAAACATAAACAAAGTAGAAGGCTATGTTCAAGCTCAAGCGTGACATATTTTTTGCTGCTGAAGTGAATTATTATGAAACATTTCTGGAGTTTTTTTTTTTTTGAAAAGGTCCAATAAACCAAATTTCCAGTTTTTGCTTTTTGGGTGTTTTTGAAACGGCCTTGAGTCAGGGGTATTAAAAAACACCCAAAAACCAAAAACTTAAAATTTGGTTCAATGGACCTTTTAAAAAAAAACTCCAGATTTTGGATCTGTTGATGTTGATGTTTTCGATGAAAAATTAAGTGCTTCGCACTTTTTTCTTCGTAGACTAAACAATGGGCGGCCAAAAGAGGCCTTTTTTTGTTTTCCACGTGATGAAAAATTGTTTCAAAAGTGGGTGGAATTTCGTGAACCAGAAGAGCAACCGAATGGAAGTTCCGAGATTATGTATCTTTGATGTGTAGTGATAATATCGGAGTAAGATTATCCAATATTATGTGAAAAGTACTATTCATAGTTATTGATAATTCGTCGCTAACATTTAAACAAGCGTCATAAACATAGGTTTTGCGTGAGACATAGCGATTATGAAATTTTAGCGACGAATTATGAAAAACTCGAATTCAACCCTCTTATTAAGATGTTTTGACTTCGAATACCTCAATAGCCATCGATTTTTTTTATTCGTGACTAAATAAATTATAGATCAATCACAATACTTGCCACTTCTTGGTATAATTATGCGAACAGTAAATTGGTTCCGCTTTGACAGTTCTAAATTGAGGCCACTTTGCGGACAACTATTCTGCACCCAGATTATTAGGACTGAGCGTAAGTCATATTGAAAATTGAATAATTTTTAGAGAACTTTTCGAATGTCACCTACGTGTTACACAGGCAGAACCTTTAGAAAAAAGTATGCTATATTTCATCTTAAAAGCAGTTGGAACATCGATTACTGCGTTCAAAAGTACCGTCAGTAGAGTAGAGTGGGACAAAAGTGTGCACCTAAAGACATTTTTTTTCCTTTGCTATACCTCAGACAACAGACGTAGCAGTTAGGGCAACATAATTTGAAAATCGTGTGTAAATACATGGCGGGTGATACACTAACGCCATCTCGTAGTCAATTGCCACTTGCAAGAATAAGCATGGATGTAGACTGCAGTGCATCACAGGAGTCACATGCTGATTCACACCAACTTGATTTTGATTATGCTATTTTTTTTTAAATAAATTTAAATTTATGCTCTGAAATTAACTAACTCTTTTCTAAAAATATATTCAAAGTATTTATTTTCGAAATATAGTTGCAAAAAACTTTTGATGAGGATGAGAATACGGCCAACCACGTGCTTTTTAATGTTAGAAATCCAAAGTAGTCTACCATAGCCACTGAAGCTATTCGCTTATGTTGCGGAGTCGAAATCTATCGACCTCTTGCTTGGTACGATGGTAGACTCAAAGGCCTCAACTTCAGGGAGTTCTGGATGACCTTGGACATTTCAACACATCAACAAATTAGTCCACTGTACCCACTGTAGCTATTCGAATATGTTCATGAGTCGAAATCTATCGACAATTTTCTTGTTGCGGTGGTAGACCCAAGGGCCTCAACTTCTGGTAGTTCTTGATGACCACGGATATCTCATCAAATCTACAACATCGGGTTTGAACACGGTTGCTGCGTTTGAAACAGAATTCGTATACGATTCTAGTTAGATTCCGTTTCAGAATTGGAATTGAATTTACTGGGTACCTTGCAACATCAATTTATGTTGCATGACATTTTTTGTCACGTGTTGACAAAAAATATGAAAATTGGCCAGATTTCAGCTTTAGTAAAGTGCCTAATAGAAAGTGGGGACAAGGCACTCAAAATGCAATGCCACTCACAGTTGGTCAATCAAATTTTACCAAGCGTATAAATGGAAGGTGTTCATTTTTTGACAAATCCTATGGGCGAAGTAAAGATTGTAAGCACCTTAAGTGTAAGATCTTGGGGGTGCTAAATTTTTTGACCGAAAATCGCTGGATTCTCAGTTTCTCGTGTCCCCACTTTCTATTAGGCACTTTACACTTTCTATTAGGCACTTTAGTCCAAACCTATGGATATCTCTGCAGTAGAAGAAGACAACGACGAAAACGAAGAGAAAACCAATGATGAGAACGAAGCAGAACTGGCGAAACAAACAAACAATAGTTACAGTCATCCCACATATTCGGAACACCCACGAATTCGGAACACTTTTATGATAATTTGTCAATAGCATGCCAAAAGTAGCTTTTCTGTCGATCTTACTATTTTTAGAACCTTCATTTGGACATTATCTTGCTATTTCACTAGTAAAAGTAGTACTTTTTTTTAACAAAAAACTTCATTCCAAGACTATTTTGTCTAGAGCAGCAAAACACTGCCTCCAAATGGCCTGTTTCATAATTGTGGGATGTTATTGTGCCTCCCACAATTGTGGAACACCTGGATTTAACTGATATTTTCACAAAAAAAGTTATCAAACCATGTATAAAACATCACTAAGCTTGAGTTTCATTGATTTCAGTGTGTGAAGTCATTATTTGGTAATAAATATGTACTCCTGGAGAGATCCAAAGTTTGTTTACATTCGTAAGAAAAAAGTGTTCCGAATTTGTGGATTTCAAGGGTCAAAGTAATTCTTCAAAAACTTCATATAAAAGTCAAGATTTTCAGATGTTTGATACAGCATTCAAAAGAACGCAAGAAAAGCTTTCAAAAGCGAATCATTAAGTTCAATAATCGATTTGCTACACACTAAAAAATAATGGATATTACATCAAACGTAATTCAAAACTTGGCGTAAAAACTTGTCATGTAACCTAAAATCAAACGTAATATTATGTTTGATTTGACGCAGAATGACTAAATTCACATTTTCTAACTAAAGCAGAAATTTGAATCTTATAAAATGTAACAATAAATCAATTTTAACTGGATATTACATCACATATGATGCACATGATTGGAGCGTCGTTTGTCGTGTAATATTCTGTGCAATGATTTAATTTTACTTCAAATTTAACCCGATTGTACGCTGTTTTGGTGCCTTTCACTTCACAGTGCAGCAAACGTCAGCCATGATGGATTCCGATTGAAAAATTGACGCGGATAAGTTGTCCCGAGAGAAATTCGATTTTCTCAGCTTTCGACACTTCTTGAGCTGAAAATCTTTATAAAATCGATTGCCAAGGTAAGTGTACAGAATATTTCTTAAAATTTGAGCCCAATTAAATTGAATTCCGAACAAATCTTTCCAGCCAGAAACATCTCCATCCCTCTTCCGGGCAAACTCCCTAAATCCGATCCGTGGTCCTGCTAGCGACGGACGACTGCCGGTTCCAGGTGCTGATCACGGTTGTTTGTGCCCCGGGGAGGCAGTCAGTTTGTGCAGTCGGTGGCATTTCGCGATGGAGATCACTTTCGGTACCAACGGTGTTGTTCCGGTGTAGCTGGTTCGTTTGCAAGGCGATGTCGGTCTGACGATGCCGGATGTGGTCGTCGAGCCTGGTGGCAAGATAAGGAGTTTCGTGACACGGAAAAAGGAAGGCCTCAAACAAATGGACGACTTACATCATATTTTGAAACGATCGATTGAAGCAGGTTTTTCGTCGGTTGGGGCCTCGGCTGCAGCCAGCGGGGGAACGTTTGTGACGACGTGAGAACGACGACGCTGGAGGGTTTGCGGCTAGCTAAGCTACGTGCTGAACGCGATGACTGTTATTTGTTTAGTGGCCTGGCTTCACTGGGCATTCCGGTGGTGGATGATGGAGGAAAAGTGGTGGACATCCGTTAATCTGCACCTCGGTGGGGCAGATCATAGTTGATTCAAGCTATTGCAAGTGCTAATCGAGTGCAAATGGTTCTAAGTTAGCCTTCCGTTCTTGGGCAAAACACTCTTGCAACTGTATTTATTCGAATTTAATCATAAAGCGCTAATAAAACTAAGATTAATCAATATAAATATGGTGTGTTTTCCTATGTCCAATTAATTTAATCCAAAAATCCAATAATTTGCAATTCCAATAGGAATGGTTTCCTATGAATTGCGTTTGATGTAATTTTACACGACCTAGTCGGTTGACAGTTTGGGTCAAGTGATTTCCAAATCCGATGTAATTTTATGTCTTATTTGACGCTCCAGTTATGTGCATCAAAAAGACAGAATATTACACGATTTTTTCGAAGTGTGTATGATTTTTTGAACATTGGCCGATCTGGAAACCGTTCCGAATATGTGGAATGACTGTATACGAGAAGACGTCGAAAAGGGTACCGCAATCCCTACAAATATTATGATGAACACCACATGTGATTAATACATCTACTTGTTTAATTTATCATCTAATAAAACTATATTTTATAAAAAAAATGGTTATCGTTATCGTTATTTTGATAATTCTATCGGCGATAATTTTATTCACGGTAATGGACGATAACTTATATTTAATATATTTCTAAAATTGTGTAAAACCAATCAAATTATGTTGAATTTAGAAGCTTCCTCTTAGTGAATATTTTTTTGATAATATGGTAAGTTTCGAAGTTTAAATTCACAAAATACCGTATTTTTTGAAAGTACTATATTTTTTATAATTTGCAATATGGGTATCAAACGATTCGAAATTATGCGTGTATTTTAACTGCTTTAGAGTTTTTTGAAGTAAATTCTCAAATTTTCACGATATACCGTATTTTCTCGAAAATACTCATTTTTTTGAATTCGCAATTCGGATATTAAACGATTTGAAATTTTGCATGTATTTTAACTGTTTTGGAGTTTTTAGAACGAAATACTCAAATTTTCATAAATACCGTATTTCCTCGAAAATACAAAAAAAATAAATTTGCAATATGGGTATCAAACGATTCGACTTGTGGCATGTTTTTTAAATGTTTTAGAGTTTTTTTTAAAGAAATACTAAAATTTTAACAAAATACCGCAATTTCTCGAAAATACTAAAAAAATTATGAATCGCAATATGGGTATCAAAAGATTCGAAATTTCGCATGTATTTTAACTGTTTTAGAGTTTTATTTTAGTGGATTACTAAATTTTTTTACAAAAAAAACTGTATTTTGCTGAAAATACTTAATTTTTCATTTTCGCAATACGGGTTTCAGACGAAGCGAAATTTTGACTGCTCTTTCCTTCAAAAAACATCAAAACAGTTAAAATACATGTAAAATTTGGAATCGTTTGATAATTATACTTCTAGTATTTTCGAGAAAATACAGTATTTTGTGAAAATTTTGGTATTTTCGAGAAAAAACGGTATTTTGTTTTTTAGTAGTTATACTTTGAATCTTACCATATCATCAAAAAATATTTACTAAGTGGAAGCTTTTAAATTCAAGGGATGAAATTAAATATCAAGGGAATGATGGAATCAGATGAATCTCAAATCCTTATAACTAATTTTAAGATTGTTTCGGTGAACACCAAAAACGCGACCAAAAATTAAACTGCACGAATAAGGTTCCCAACTGGACTTGGCTCTGACAGCTCCGTAGACGTAGACGTGTAGACGTGTGTGACGTGAGGGCTAAAGGCATCGTGCCTCGAGTTGTTTGACAGATGGAGGTGGAAGAGACCTCCGAGACGGATGATTTTCAACTCATCCCTGGAAATCAGAAGCGGAAGAAGACCCCTGAGATCACCGGAGCTGTCGTCGGAGAAGGAAAAGTGTAGCAGAATGTGCTCAATAACAACAAGTTCAGCTCGCTAGCGCAAAACGAAAACAACAACAATGCCAGCCTAGCAGGAGGAGGAGACGCCCCGGCGGTTTCTTCTCTGTCAAAGATTTTGACAAGTTTCAAGAGCTCTTCAAGAAGAAGAAAGTGGAATTCTACACCCACGAACGGCGGAGCGAACGAAATCATCGGGTAGTTCTTCGTGGTTTACCTGATGAACTGAAACCGGACGAGGTCAAGTACCTGCTGAAGAGGGATCTGAAGCTGGACGCACTGGAGGTGCATGTCATCAAGCGGAAGGAAAAGTCCACCGTGGACGAAACTCCGTACATTGTGGTCTTCCCCAAGGGATACACCAATCTGAAAAAGCTCTCTGCAGTGAAAGTTGTGGCAAGCACTATCATCCGGTGGGCCAACCTCCTGTGGCCGAATGGTTACGGGTTTCGCCTCATAAGCGGAAAGTCTCAGGGTGGCAGCCTTAGGTTTAAGAGGCAGTATTTGTAGATTCTGCTCGGTTTGTTCTAGAGGTCGTATCGAGGTGCTCCGATTTGGATGAAACTTTCAGGGTTTGTTTGTCTATACATGAGATGAACTCATGCCAAATATGAGCCCTCTATGACAAAGGGAAGTGGGGTAAAACGGGCATTGAAGTTTGAGATCCAAAAAACATGAAAAATCTTAAAATTGCTCGCATTTCCGTAAAACTTCATCAATTCCAACTCTCTTAGATGCATTCGAATGGTCTTTTGAAGCCCTTCAAAATGTGCTATAGACATCCAGGATTGGTTTTACTTTTTTTCATAGCTTTTGCAAATTACTGTTAAAAATGGATTGTTTTAAAACCTAAATAACTTTTCCCAACAGCCTCCAACACTCATACTCTCATAGGTCAAAAGTTAGGGAATTTCATGGACTATAAGCCTACGGTATTAACTTTTTGGCCAATCGCAGTTTTTCTCATAGTTTTACGGTTTTTCTAGAACAAACATTTTACAACGTTAGTTTTTGCCCTGTAGACCGAGAAGACGGCACTTTTTGGTCTCAATTTTGTCATATTCGGAATTCTCGGACAATTTCACGTAAGTTAGAAGTATTGGAGTTGTAATATTTCTTTAAAAAATAATTAAATAAAACATTTTTGAAAAAAGAAAAAGATCTTAAACCCTATGACCAATACGTCAAATCGTCGCCATCGTGCTAACTTGTCGTACGTGCATTTTAGGCCAAATTGAGTTAAGAACGCTATTTTGTGCAGCTCACAATGCCTCATCTTTTGACCTTCACAGATCCCCAAAATTCGATTTCAATCCTGAGATATTCAATGAAAACCAAAAAAGCTCCGAAAATTTTTGTCACTCTACATATAAAAGAAGTTTCAATCCTGTCGTGCTATCTTGCCACTCCCTGAAAATTGATGTAAGTGCGACAAAGGGCAAAGGGATTTCAGGTCAGGATGCGTTTGACGCACGTACAAGTTAGACTACCGTAAATATTTTTAATTATAACTCGGGACTCCAGCAACCAACTTCAACCAAACTTCGGGACAATGCACAGAATGGTCAGCCAAACAAAACGTGTTTGTCATTGTTTACATTGCGTGCTTTCGTTTTTGTTTATTCAAGGTCAAACATTAAAACGCGTTTTTCTCGGAACGTCAAAATGGCGGGTGCGACAAGATAGCACGACGACGTCGAAATGCTGTATCAAGTAGGCGAAAACCTGTTTTACCCCCAATCCAACGAATTGTTAAAAAATATTTTAATTCATTCTAAACGGCAATTTTTTCAATCAAATTTACAACTCCAATACTTCTAACTTACGTGAAATTGTCCGAGGATTCCGAATATGATAAAATTGAGACCAAAAAATGCCGCTATGGCGGCCTACAGGGAAAAAACTAACATTGTAAAATGTTTATTCTAGAAAAATCGTCAAACTATGAGAAAAACTGCGATTGGCCAAAAAGTTAGTACCGTAGGCTTATAGTCCATGAAATTCCCTAACTTTTGACCTATGGGAGTATGAGTGTTGGAGGCTGTTGCCAAAAGTTATTAAGGTTTTAAAAAAATCCATTTTTAACAGTAATTTGCAAAAGCTATGAGAAAAAGTCAAACCAATCCTGGATGTCTATAACACATTTTAAAGGGCTTCAAAAGACCTTTCGAATGCATCTAAAAGAGTTGGAATTGATGAAGTTTTACGGAAATGCGAGCAATTTTAAGAATTTTCATGTGTTTTGGACCTCAAACTTCAATGCCCGTTTTACCCCACTTCCCTTTGTCGTAGAGGGCTCATATTTGGCATGAGTTCATCTCATGTATAGACAAACAAACCCTGAAAGTTTCATCCAAATCGGAGCACCTCGATACGACCTGTTTCACATCGGTGAAAAACTCGCTCTTAAGTTCAGAGGTAGCAGCAACCGCATGAGTATAAAACGCTTGCTTCACGTGCTCTTCAAGCATGTGATCGATCTTGGGATATCCCTTTGCGCCTCTTCCCAAAATACTTTCCTCGTGTCTTCGCATAGGGACGTGGCGTTACATCGTGCTGCCACCTGGTTTTTTAAAGCGCAAGAGTGGAAAAGTGCTGAGTCACCGTCTAAAAATAGACGGCGTCCTATCTCGCCCAGCAAAATGAAGTCGATAAAGTAGTTGGTTTCGATGAGAAAAAGTGGAAAACGTGGTCTAAAAATAGCGACGCCATCCCCCTATGTAAATAATGCTCAGCCGATCGGTATTGCACTGCAGTCCAGTCGCATTGTCCAGATCAGAGCAAAGGGAACACCGCAAGAGTAGCGCCGCAAAAAGACAATTGTCTTTACAAGACCCCGCGCGGCAAATAATAGCTGCTGGGAAGAGCTTGAAAAATGACACGAAAAAATTGTCACCGCGGTTCTAGCGATACATAGCGCACAAGGCACAAGGAATGGAGTTTACAGCATCTGGATGGAACAGCACTTTTCCTCTCAATAGGAACTGTGTTATAGATCTGGAAATGCTTAATAACAGTAAAAATGGGTAACACGATACAATAGTCCTTGTAATCAGGATTCCGTGTCTTAATACTCAAACAGAAAAAAAAAATCATCCGGTGGGAGGCCTACCGGAATAAGCGGCCGAACGTGACCCAGTGCAGGAACTGTTTGCAGCTGGGCCATGGGACTAGAAACTGCCACCTCAAGGGGAGGTGCAACAACTGTGGGGACCGGACGAGTGCAAAGTCCAAGAAGCCGACCCGAAGCGGTGTGCCAACTGCTCTGGAGCCCACGAAGCCACGGACCGCAGCTGCCCCAAGCGTGCGGACTTTATCCGGAGGCGCCAGCAGGCGTCGAAACCGAAACCGCCGGCAAGGAAGGCGGAGAAGCTGAGTCCAGCAGTTCCGGCGTTCACGCCGGCGGAGTTCCCTCCGCTGCCGGGCGCAGTTCCGGACGGAAAATCCAAGGATCGCCCTCGTCCCGCAGGAAGCAGCCAAGGTGGTCCCCGAGACGGTGGAGCCACGGAGAAGGAAGCCGGGGAGGTACTCTACAGTTCGGCTGAGCTGTGGGGCATTTTCTCCGAGTACATCGGCAGGTTCAAGACCTGCAAGACCCGCATGGACCAAGTAACCCTCGTCAGTTACATGATCTCCAAGTATGAAATTTAAGGAGTTTTTTTTGTTATTATATATTGTTTTACTGATCCTCGGTCCCAACCTGGTCACAGCACCTAAAAGAACCTAATAAAAATAAGTTAAGAAAAAAAAGGTTCCCAACTGCTATAGATAAATGGTTTTGTACAGGACGTCGAATTATTGAATCATTTTCTAGCGTAAAATGAATTTTGTCACTTAAAACCAGTCAAAGAAATGAAATTAATTTTTTTTATTTCAGATTTCCTTCGCCTGATTTGTGACCACCTACGTTAAAAACTAAGATTGTTTTTTTACTGTTTGGTCTGACTGTCTTGGGCAGTGTTTTCAGTGTTTTGGCGTTTTTAATCTAGTGTGGCCTAAAAATTCACGCTCAAATTTCCTAGCGTATTTTTTTTTCAAATGACGTTGTTTCTACCTAGTGATTCTTTTATTTATAAGGTCCAAATTAAGCCAAGACAAAAAAAGACCAATCACATCGTTACGACACTTCAATTACGACACGGCACGGACGTTGTTCTTCATCCCTCGTCTTTCACGAAAACGTGTCCAATCAATCGCTTCAAGCTTCAATTCCCCAAATTTACGTCGTGCTTTTTTGGTACGGTTTCATGCAAATGAAACTTCGCGATGGATTCGTTCACTCTTCTCCCCTGCTGCGTCTTTTTTTATCGACTAGTGTCACTTGTTTTTGCAGGAATTTCGTACATGTTTTGAACTTTTATTTTGTCATCTTTTGATATTTGAGAATTTGATTTAAGATGAAAAAATAGCATTTCAAAGTAACGATACTGTATGATGAACGCTTTTTTAAACGGAGATGCCATCTCTTAAAGCTTGCTACTCGTGTGTCTGTGCTTGCGTCCCAATCCTCTTAGTTCCGGTCGATTGAAACCTTACTTCACAGGAAGCTGCACAAGCATAGGGAAGAGGCAACAAAAAATAAGAGTCCCAACTAAACGCAGGATTTAAGCTGGAATTTAACTGGATCTTTTTTTTTAATAACTGTTTTTTTTGTTTAAAATTTATATTTTTTTTTGCTTTGTTCTGAAAAGTTTTATTTTACAAGACTTTAACAAATCAAAGAATATAATTTAACGAAAAGTTGGACCAATTTTGGTGGGGTGACTGTCTCTGTCTGTCTTGAAACTGTTGGGTGAAAAGCGTCTCAGAAAAAATAGCCCTTGCCACTTCCCTGACACAACATTCTGAGTTAAGTACATTTTAGTTGGGCTTTATCTGCTCGAATTACTCCCAAACTTTCAAAATATATTTTTATACAAGAATTTTTGGTATTTCAAATCAAAACTTGAGTCGGATGTACCATAAATCTTTTAAAACTGACCTGCCATTTCTTGGCATAGCAAAACATCCACAACAGAAAAAACAACTTCTCGAAAATGACAAAACTTTTTTTTTCTAAACACCACCCACCCTGGTGAGAGAGGGACAGAAAACTACGTTGCTTCAGGATTCCTTCGCACAGCTTTGTGAGTCTGTGTTCTGAATGACCTTGAACTTTTTCCTGACGAGTTTCCCCCCGCTGGGGGAAAAGTCTTTGTACTTTTCTGTCGGTTGAAACGGTGTCATTTTTCGAGAGCCAGCCGGGAAGAGCTTTTCTAGATTGAGAACTGATTTGGGGACTTTCACAATTTGTGTGTATTTTTAGAATTGAAATCCTAAAAGTTAGCAGATCAAAAATCTAGCATGATTGAAATAAAAAAAAAAAGGTTTTTTTGAGGTGGTTAAAACTTTACTTGCTACTACTTGCTTTTTTTGAATGCTCTGAAAAGCATCAAGTTCTTGTTCGAAAACAAACACTTTAATCTCAATATCAAGTCCAAACCAGAAACCAACATACTTTACATAATTGCGCAAAAAAGGAGCCAACTTTAGCAAACTTTTGGCACAATCACACACAGAGCGAGAGTCCTCTCAAACAGAGAAGCAACAGTTCGATGCAGACATCAGAAGCTGAGACCAGCCGGCAGGGAGCTTCCACTCGGCTTGCAAGTTCAGATAACTCGTCTTTGATGATTTTCCATTTGCCCGTTTGTCAGCCGGGTGTAGGCAAGCTTGAACAAAAAAATGACGAGAAAAACCGCTCCAAAGTGCTTTGTGTGTTCAGTCGGGTTTTTTTTTGCTCGTTCCCTATTTTCCAAACGACTGGAAGGAATCAAGCTACTGATCTTGAATCTTCTTGCCTTCTGAATGCTTCTGCTGATGTGTTGCTGCTGTTTCGTGCATCGTTGTTCAGGCTGAGCGAGTTGAATCCTTTTTGGGAAGAAACGTTGACAGGGTTGGGAAAATGTTACTGGATTATAAAATTGTAATTAAGAAAAAGTTTTGCAATCTTAGTTTCCATTTCATTGACAAATTGATGCTTTTTGTTTTCTTTTTTATTGTTTTGTTTTTTTTTACGTTTTCTATATTATTTTTTAATTGTTCTGGTTTTTATAATGCAAGTTATCGTTATCGTGCTATCTTGCCGCAGTGCATTTTGGGTCAGATTGAAATTATTTTTTTTTCAGTGTAGTCCTTATCCATACCTACAACTTTGCCCAAGACACCAAATCGATCAAAAAATTCCTTCAAAAGATACAGATTTTTGGACTTTCATATATCATTTTTGTATGGACAGCTGCTAAATTTGTTTGGAAAAATATATGGACAAATTAATGATGTTCTTTGGGCATACCGAAGGCACCAAAAAAGTTTCAGACGGATTAAAAAATACAAAAAATCGAATGACAGAAATCCCAGAGAATTGTTTAAACATGAAATCGCGTATTTTCTCGTAACAAGTTGCAAAAAGATGTTTTTTTCAGCATGAGTCGTACATTTATCCAAAGAGGTTTACCGAGTTGAATAAATACGACGAGTGCTAAAAAAACAAGTTTTGCAGTTCCGAAAAGCGCTTTTTCAATGGAATTTTATGCCAAACATCCATGTGATTAGAAAATTCACCGATCAAACAAAAAAATATTGAAAAATGTTACTTTTTGGTAAAGGAAAAAAGGCCCAATTACAGAAAAAGTATGTAGTTTAACGACAGAATTGCAAGAATACTTTTGTTTTGCATTTCCGTCGCGAAACTACTTACTTTTCCTGTCATTATTGAACGACGAACAGAGCCTACTTTTCTGTACTAAAAATAACAGAATTGAATAGCAAAACTTTTCCAAATAAATGCTGAAAAGTTCTACTTTTTCTGTGAAATACTTTTTGATTGGAAATTCAATTTTGCATCAAAAAATTACGTCAAATTATGTTTTTGCATAACATTTCGATTTTTTTTTCCAAAAATCTTTTTTTTTTAAATCATAACTCGGCGGAGAGTTTTTGACAATGTTTCTCTATGGCTCAAAAGTTGCGGGTTTTTGTCCCCTAAAACATAGAAAATATCCCGAAAATAAAAAAAATGCGTATTTTGGGAAATTGAGTTTTTGTGAACAAAATTGATTAAAAAATCTGCAGATTTTTTTCCGTGTACAATTTTTTCTCAATAGTCCTCATCAATGCCTATAACTTAGCCGAAGACACCAAATTGATCAGAAAATTCACTCAAAAATGACAGCGGTTTGACTATTTACGTACCATTTTTGTATGGACAGCAGCCAAAATTTTATGGAGACTTGTATGGGTGAACCAATGACAAAAATAGCTTCTTTGGTCAAAGGGAAGGCCCTCACAAAGTTTGAGCCAATTCAAAAAATACAAATAAAATCCATTTCCGGTTTTGGTAGTGAATTGCTCATTTGGAAAACAAACGATTCACTAAAAAATCTTATTCAAAAGTGTTTTTCGGAGTTGCATAACATTTTCTATGCAACTCGCTGCAAAATTCGATTTTTCAGTAATCGTGCTGAAAAAAAAACAACATTTTGAAACTAGTTGCATCAACTACTGTTTCAATCAAATTTGGTCATCAAGTAGCATTAGAGGAAATGCTCCTAAAATTATAGAACATTAAACTTTAGAAGATGTATCTGTCATGTCGTGGGTTGAGTTTAACATTATTTTTGCAATTCCGTCTTGAAACTTCATACTTTTCCTGTCATTCTCGCGTGACAAAACAGCCTACTTCTATCTACTCTAAATAACAGAATCGAATAGAAACACATTTCAAAACAAATGCTGAAAAGTTCTACTTTTCAGCACTAAAATGGATGCTGAAAAGTTGAACTTTTTGAGCGCTAGTTTGGAAAAATAATACTTTTCAACATTTTTTTGATTTAAACGATTTATTGACAAAAAACATGAGCATTCGACTTATAATTTCACTCAATGGGTGTTTTTCAGAAATGCAAAAAATGTTGTATGGAACTCGTTGCAAACCTTGATTTTTTCAGCACTTGTCGTATTTATCCAACTCGGTGAACCTCGTTGGATAAACGTACGACTCGTGCTGAAAAAATCTGCTTTTTGCAACTTGTTGCATACACTACTATTGGTAAATTCATTGCGCAAAAAAAGCAGAAATATAGAAAAAGTGCATTGACTCATAAATAAAAAAATGCGAATTGTTAAAGATTGCAGAAAAAAAACTAGACAAAAAATCACATTGCAATAAAGTGCAGCGACCCCAAATTAATCAAGTTTAGGTGGTTAATTGTCTCTTTCATTACCAATTTAATATTCTCAACAGTTCATCACCACCAAAAACTTGAGCTCATCGGCTCGAAAACAAAAGAACTATTTTCAAGGATTTTTTATATTCTAGATCGGACTGTATTGCGTGCATCAATTGTTGCCCAAAATGTCTTACTAAATATGAAAAATATCTAAAATAATAATTTAGGTTACAGTTACAAACTTACAGTTTGTTTACCAAACAATTAAAACAACGACAAAACTGTTTAAAAATTATTCAATATCAAATTCGAGGTACTTTTTCCGCACGGCACAGCCACGAAAATTCGCCGTGTGGCTTCCACCACAGTTCGCGCACTTGACAAGCGCTTTGTGCTGCTGGACGTTTTCCCCCAGCTGGTCATTGCGCGGAAGACTGCACTTTACGCACTTTTTGATAAAAAAATATTGTTCGGATCTATTCTGGTTATCGAGACCTTCCCAATGAGCCAGGAAGGTTGAAGATCTAAAAACCTTATCAATTGAAATGAGTAATGCAGCATAATTTGATAAACATGTTCCTGGAAGAATTGCGATATTTTGACTGAATGAATGTCACTTTATGAATGTGTGGAAGGCACCAACCACCTAAAGGTGGATTATGTAACGGTTTTGTTGTGATCTTTGCCTTAAGCAAATATTGAAGATCAGCTTTTTATATCAAATCCCAATCAAATCATAAGTATTTTTCAAAGACCAACAGCGATTTTATTGTAAATTTGTTCAAAATCAAATCAAACCATCCACATTAACGACCCCCGGGTCTTTTCTGGTCTCTATTGCAAATTTCTGCTCGAACCTAGGAGTCCGAAGGCTTGAATGGGGAGAGCACCCAAACCTCTTTCTACTCCAAGGAACCTTCCACCCCAGTGTTTGAACTGACGACCTTCAGATTGCGAGTCCAACCGCCGCCAGCGATTCCACCGGAGTAGGCTTGGTTTGGTGTGTTGTTTGTACTTATGGCATGGAGACAACTCCTACACCTGGAATGACTTAACGGCCTAACAACCAAGGCCGGGACCGACATTTTACTTCCTAATCTGATGGAAGGTTGCAGCAGATGGGAATCGAACCCAGAATCATCCGCTTACAAAGCGGACAGCCTATCCATTCGGCCACGCACTGTGAATTAGTTATAAAGTTTTATTTTGAATTATTATAATTAAAATATTTAACTTGATAATGTTAATTGTTTGTTTGACAACTTCCATCTCTGTACTTGTAAATACTTATTCTAACGAGCAAAACGGCGAAACGAAGGGCTGGAAGGGTTTTATGGCAGCTCGTGGTAGAGTAATAAATGACGAAAGATTAGTGGAGTTGGAGGAGGAACCATAAGGTGCTGGAGAAGGAGAGAACGGTTGAAGATGTTGATTCATCGGATGCTGCGTTGTTGGGAGATTTTTGCTCCCTTTGGGTTGGTTCAAGAACGTAAGGAGCACTCTGGAAGTCGTCTGGGTTCAAGATAAGCTTTCTGGGAAGCTGGATTAAAATCAAATTCAAAAGTCTTTGATGAGCAAGAAGGGTTGAAATTTTTTGAATTGTGCGATTGGACGCACAACCGTGACATTTGAATTAATTAATTTCTATTTTTTCATTTGTAAATTTGTTACTTCCTTGCTAGTTACTCTGTTAATTTGTTAATTTGGTGATTTTTCATGTTTTCATGTGTTATACCTAGATTTTCATTTTTCATTGCACTTTACAAAAAGGAATCACCCAAACCAAAATCCACCATCATTCCGAGCTTCCTCCAATAACAGATCCTTTCGTCGAGGATATTCATTCGCTATTTATGCCTTGTTATTGATTGTTTTGGGATCGAAAATCATAACCAGCATCCCAGCTGCCTCCATGAATGTGAGAGTGGGTTTGTGTGTGTGTTAAAAGGATTCGGATTTGGCTCCCGGTACGATGTCTGCTGTGAATTCCACCATTTATTGAAGAGGGCAGAGGCTCACGTGTGGAGGAGGGGGAAAGGGGCTGCAGCTGGTTAAATGGGATCCCCCAGGCTCCCACAAATACCAGCGGTTCGATATGAGGGAACAAGGGTAATGAGATGGAAAGAATGTTTGCTCAGTAAGGAACTTGGTGTGGGTGGTCGTGAAAATCGATAAACACTTGCTTTTCACCATCAACGGCAGCATCATTATTTGGGTGAAAAAGATTTCATCCCCACATCACCGACTGAGGAAACCTTGCACAACTGGGTTAATCCTGATGGTTTTTTATTTGGAGCAGTGAAGGTTGAATATTAAATTTAAATTCACCTTTAAACATTTTTAATTTAAATAAAATTAAATTTGAAAAATAAAATATGAACAAATGAACAAATGAACAAATGAACAAATGAACAAATGAACAAATGAACAAATGAACAAATGAACAAATGAACAAATGAACAAATGAACAAATGAACAAATGAACAAATGAACAAATGAACAAATGAACAAATGAACAAATGAACAAATGAACAAATGAACAAATGAACAAATGAACAAATGAACAAATGAACAAATGAACAAATGAACAAATGAACAAATGAACAAATGAACAAATGAACAAATGAACAAATGAACAAATGAACAAATGAACAAATGAACATATGAACAAATGAACAAATGAACAAATGAACAAATGAACAAATGAACAAATTAACAAATGAACAAATGAACAAATGAACAAATGAACAAATGAACAAATGAACAAATGAACAAATGAACAAATGAACAAATGAACAAATGAACAAATGAACAAATGAACAAATGAACAAATGAACAAATGAACAAATGAACAAATGAACAAATGAACAAATGAACAAATGAACATATGAACAAATGAACAAATGAACAAATGAACAAATGAACAAATGAACAAATTAACAAATGAACAAATGAACAAATGAACAAATGAACAAATGAACAAATGAACAAATGAACAAATGAACAAATGAACAAATGAACAAATGAACAAATGTTCAATTTAAATAAATCAATAATGTTCTTTGTACGCTTTCGATTCACTTTAAATGTTCTCAATTCCACAACTTGGGTAAGTTTTCTCTTAGATTTTTTTTCACCCGCCTACCATGAATTATGTTTAAACAACGTGATTTTTGCGGTGTTGTAAGCAACTAACAATCGGATTCTGGATCGGATGTGTATCATTGGGTGGTAACTGAACCCCAGATGGAGGCTGGCTAACAGCAGCCGGTTGAAAAATAACAAGCCTTTTTGCCTCCCTCGTTTTCGTCTGCTTAAAGGGTGGAAATTTAAAAGTGATTTTTTTGTTGAGAGTGTTCATATTATATGTATGTGGGATTTTTGTGATTGGTCCACGCTTGTTTCAGACCGTCGTTCACTCGCTTTCAGACCCTTGTCAGATGTTTTCAACGTTCTGTATGAAAAATTTCGTTTGAAGTGTGAAACGTTATGTGGAATTGTTTTGGTTTTCTAGGAAGCATCGTTGGATTGTAGAAGCAAACGCTTGTTTTCAAAGAATTTGGTAATTCATTGGCAGTTGTCTTGCAGTCAAAAAATAGCAAACAACAAACAACAAACAACAAACAACAAACAACAAACAACAAACAACAAACAACAAACAACAAACAACAAACAACAAACAACAAACAACAAACAACAAACAACAAACAACAAACAACAAACAACAAACAACAAACAACAAACAACAAACAACAAACAACAAACAACAAACAACAAACAACAAACAACAAACAACAAACAACAAACAACAAACAACAAACAACAAACAACAAACAACAAACAACAAACAACAAACAACAAACAACAAACAACAAACAACAAACAACAAACAACAAACAACAAACAACAAACAACAAACAACAAACAACAAACAACAAACAACAAACAACAAACAACAAACAACAAACAACAAACAACAAACAACAAACAACAAACAACAAACAACAAACAACAAACAACAAACAACAAACAACAAACAACAAACAACAAACAACAAACAATAAACAACAAACAACAAACAACAAACAACAAACAACAAACAACAAACAACAAACAACAAACAACAAACAACAAACAACAAACAACAAACAACAAACAACAAACAACAAACAACAAACAACAAACAACAAACAACAAACAACAAACAACAAACAACAAACAACAAACAACAAACAACAAACAACAAACAACAAACAACAAACAACAAACAACAAACAACAAACAACAAACAACAAACAACAAACAACAAACAACAAACAACAAACAACAAACAACAAACAACAAACAACAAACAACAAACAACAAACAACAAACAACAAACAACAAACAACAAACAACAAACAACAAACAACAAACAACAAACAACAAACAACAAACAACAAACAACAAACAACAAACAACAAACAACAAACAACAAACAACAAACAACAAACAACAAACAACAAACAACAAACAACAAACAACAAACAACAAACAACAAACAACAAACAACAAACAACAAACAACAAACAACAAACAACAAACAACAAACAACAAACAACAAACAACAAACAACAAACAACAAACAACAAACAACAAACAACAAACAACAAACAACAAACAACAAACAACAAACAACAAACAACAAACAACAAACAACAAACAACAAACAACAAACAACAAACAACAAACAACAAACAACAAACAACAAACAACAAACAACAAACAACAAACAACAAACAACAAACAACAAACAACAAACAACAAACAACAAACAACAAACAACAAACAACAAACAACAAACAACAAACAACAAACAACAAACAACAAACAACAAACAACAAACAACAAACAACAAACAACAAACAACAAACAACAAACAACAAACAACAAACAACAAACAACAAACAACAAACAACAAACAACAAACAACAAACAACAAACAACAAACAACAAACAACAAACAACAAACAACAAACAACAAACAACAAACAACAAACAACAAACAACAAACAACAAACAACAAGCAACACATGCAAACTAATAACAGCTGATACAAAAAAATAATTTGAAATAAAATCAACGTTTAAAAAAAATTAAAAATTGCTTGATTGAATAAAAATACATATTTCATTCACAGTGTACTCGAAAAACTGCTCGAATCCCATCTCGAGCTATTCCCATCGAAACCCTACACCAGAAGAGAAAAGCACCCTTACACCTTTGCCTCCCTAAACCTGAGAGAACCAACAAGTTCTCACAACGCATGTCCGCCCAACCAGAGAGCCTCTCTTGTACACCAATCGCACAATGCACCACGCTGCTCCATTGATCGAACCCAAACAACGCTACCCCAAACTCTGAATGAAGCCCACCAGCTGAGTTTGCACCTTTTTGTGTTGCTCTGTTTATTTGCTCTTCTCCCTCTCTCTCCAATTATGTAGTTTGCCTGTCAAAACAACTACCGCGTCATCAGTTGCACCAGTGTTGGTGCCATCGCGTGAACTCCTCTTTTTGGGGGTGGCATTCATCACGCTGCACCAACACCAGTGAGGTTGTGGATTTTCCCACGCGAATCGTACCTAGGTGTGCGTGCCATCACGCGTTAAGGAGGGAAAAACATCACGTGAATAAGTTGGGAAAGCTCACTCTCACCCTCTCTTTTGTGAGGTTAGAAATGTGAGGTTTTCCCGGAGTAGCCGAGTAGACGACGACGTCAGTCGAGATGCAGACTTGGTCCGGAACGGTTGTGCGGTCGTCGTCGGTTGATCCCGTGGGTCGTCCTGGGGGTTGTCCTTAAGGGAGGCAGGAGCAGGTGGAGCAAGAAGAAGTGAGGTGGCTTCTGCACGTGGTGTGCTTTTAATTGGATGCTGTGACGATTCGTTGTTGGGATTAATGCAGTCGATGGAGACGGATGGTGCGTTTGGAGCAAGTCATGATCCAGCTGAGCTAGTGCTGTCATAACTCGGTTAGTGGAGTAGTGCTGACGATGTCGTAAGAAGAAGAAGCTGCCAAACTATTCAGAGTGTGTCAGCGTGTCCTTCGTGCGTGAGAGAAGAACCGATCAATTCGGAGCGAAGAGAGAGAGCGAGTCGTCCTGGGGCTCGTGAGTTGTCGTGAAAGCTCGACGGATGCTGCACACCGTACACGGCTCTGAACGTGATTCTTCGACCCGCACTTCGGGTTCGGCTTCGAGTGTGGAGTGAGGTTATGGTTTGGATCCCGCGCTAGGACCGTGTTTGTGGAGAAGAGGAAAAAAATCTTACTCGTTTGTATGTGTGTGTGTGTGTGCCCGTGCGTGTAGTTCACGGTGAAGCTGCGTACCCTCTTGTTCTGGAGATTGGATTCGAGGAGCTGGATGTACTGGTCCCGCGGGCCTTCCGAGGTTGTATCGCGCGAGTGTGAAAAAGAGTGTGTGCGAACAGTGCATACAGTGATCCATCAAGTTGAGAAAAAAAAGAGTACGTCAAACAAGAGGAAGATTCTGCAAAGGATAAATCTTGCTTCGCAACTTTGTGACAGCTGTTTTGGAGGGGGAGAAGCTTCGTTCGATTAATCACGTCGAATTTGGAGAATGCAGCAAAAGTTTACCAAAGTACGTGTCTTGTATTTACCTGCTAATTTCATGAACGTGTATTTGGCCTCGAAAATTCACGAACTCGCGTGACGAAAACACCAATTTGCATTAACCTACAAAATTGGCATGTGAGCATTGCAGTGCAGTGTGCAGTGTGTACGTACGAACACACCAAAATAAGGATTCCACCTTGAAAAGGACATTCGTGACGTTCACCGCATAGCTACATGCGGGTGAAATAGTTATAACGGTACACGGAAAGAAACTGTTTTCGAAAATTTGTGTTTACGAAATTTTAAACAGTGTTTTTGTGGTTGACTTTGTTAACTTCTTTAAAAAGTACTTGGGTTTTACTAAAACTGGATAGTAGAATTTAATTAAATTTAAAAATTATCAAACAGTTAAAATGCTACTTTGTCCCAACTAACTGTGGATAATTTCTTGTTATCGCTGATTGATTTAAAAAAGACACAAACAGGACACGAAAGTAAGCAAATTTAAGTAAAACGACGATACATAGATTCTTACTTAAGGGGTTACATACATGTAAAATGTAAAAATGTCAGAGGTCGGTTTGAGCACACAATTAGTTTTTTTTTCAAATTCTGTTTCAAGGCATTAAAATATACAGTTTCATCTATTAACAAAACAAATTTGAAGACATTTGGTTGTATTATTGCCGAGATATAGCTTTTTGAAGTTAGCAGTTTCAGAAAACGGGTACCACGATATCTCAACATTGCTTATACCAAATCGGCTCAAAATTTTGGTGAAGACTCGTCAAACTGGTCTCGTGTGCATGACAAAGGCCGATTTTCAAAAAGTTTATTTAAAAAAAGATAAAAATATTTTTTTCTGTTTTTCATATAAAAAATCGCCAGTTTTTGATTTTTGTATTTTTTGAAAATTCAAAATTTAAAAATCGGGCTTCGTCATGCACACGGGACAATGTCTTGGGAGTCTTTACCCAAAATTTCAGCCAATTTGGTCCATCCCATCTTGAGATATCGTGGCACCCGTAAATCAACTTGGTGCTCAGAGAAAAACGCTCAGAAAGTTAGAAAGTTGGCTTTGCGCATGGCAAAATTCTGAGCTTAAATCGTCTCTAACTCAGTTAAATCATGAAACATCTTCATGAAACTTTCAGGAGTGATTAAAAATCATCTTTTATGTGGATTTAATAAATTTTCTGTAATATGAAATTAAGTGATTTTCTAAATGTATGTAACCCCTTAAGAGAAATGAGAGAAAAGGGATCAGAAATGAACTTTTTTCTTTAGACCCTCAAAGCCGAGAGAATAGCTCAGCCAAAATCAAATGAAAGAATCTTCTTGCGAATGAACCACCTCACAATATTGTTCGTTTGTTTACTATTGAGTACAAAGAGACGAGTTGTTCCTTTTAATTCCGCTTGTTGCGAACGGCGAAAGTCGGGAGAACCGGGCACCGGGTTCTCGAACGGCCCAAAGAAAAAGTCCTTTATTTAGGCACGTTGAAACTGTAAAATTTATTACAATTAAAATACACAAAAGTTCACAAAATTACAATTACTTACAACTTGTATTCACAGTAATGCATTCTGCTAAAACGCTCAACCAAACCACAATACTATTGAGTAGTTTAAAAATTCAATTATCTATCAATAGATGAACGTTTCCTCAAAGTTTGGTCCAAATCGAATGCAAAAGTGTGCCCAGTTGACCTGGTTGATCCTTATTTGAGTATATTGAGGTGTTTTAACACAAATCAGGCATTGAAAGTTAGAGTTGAGAAATCGATTCAAATACCACATGGATTTGTCATCGAAGGATTTCCTTAACGAGTCTAAAAGTTTGAAGATCTGGCAACCCTGTCTGAAGTAAGAATCACTTAAGAAATTTTGAAAAATTTCTTTAAGCCATCTGTATATAAACTATGGTTGGATCCATCATCGTTGGATAGATAGTCGAAATACATTCCAAACGAGTCTCTATTTTGTAGCAAAATCGATTTTTTTTTTTCAAAATGAGAACAGAAAACAGTAAAAAAGTAGTATTTTTTTATTTTCACAGGAATCATCCAGCCAAATAATCAAATATCATTGAAATTTAACAGGACTAAGGTTTTTTTTTAAATATTTTGAAAAAGTAAAAATAATACTAAACCTTGTTAGTAAAAAGATCTTAACAACTCTTCAAATGGTTCACATCAAGCTTTTCAATTGAAAACTAATAAAATTTACTTAAATAGTATTTATGGATGAAATATTTGAGTAATTTGATAAATTTGCGTCATCCACGAAATTATCAAAAATCATTAACCCTATATTAGTAATCAAACAAGGGTTTCCACTCGTGAAATTCTACAGTAGTTGTAAAGATTATCTTTCCTATTTGAGTTTGATAAAATATTTTGAGAAAAATCATTACAGTTTTGCACTAAAATAAAATTTAACGAGATCGCGGAAAAGGCCAAATTTCGCGGAATTCACGCTGTCGATATGTAGTTCTAACATTTTTATAAAACAGTTCAAAATTCTTTATTTGATTTTAAAATGACTTGATTAAAGTTATGCAACATATTCTTAATAAAAAAAATCTTTTTTTTCTTCAAACTCTTTTTTTTTGGTTTTTGCAATGAAAATAAAAAAATTGCCAGTATGCACTGTCCAAATCGCAAAATTAAGTAGAAACAATGTAAATGGGCCAATGTTGAAGTATAAACAAAGAGTTTATAATGCTCGTTACTAATGTAAACATGAGCAGGATAGACTCTTTGTTTTCATTGTTGCATTGTTCATTGTTTACATTGTTTTTCTTGAATTGTTAGAAATGGAAAAGTGGACACCTCTTGGTTTGCTTGAAAATTAGAATGGTTCACGAGTAGGGTGATTTTGAAATTCTAACTATTCAAAAATATTTTTGGGATTTTTTTGTCTTCTAGGCAGTTGTTGGGCCTGCCAATCCAAGCAAGCTGTATCGAAGACACCAACATTTTATGTCGCAATCTACGCTATCTACGAGCAAATTTAGAGAAAGCATCTGAGTGGTTTAATTTTCAATTTTAAAGGCAGATTCAGATTTATCTTCCAAAATTACATGGAAAGTTTAAAATAAAAAAATAAAAATAAAAAGTCGATGTGATTCTATTAAACAAATATTTACAATTTTTGAAATTTTCAGAGGCCACGTGGATCCTAATCGTAATATTTTACTGATGAGTGATAATGTTTAAATATCTAAAAACCTATACGAAATTTATGGAGACATGAGTAATAATATTGATAAAAGTTTTGAAGATTTGAAGCCCTGCTACAATTTGCAAAAAAATGCTGAATTCATATGAGGAAGGCTCGAACCATTGCAAGGTGGATTAAGTATGGTTATTTGCTTGTAAATTTAAATGTTATGGCGATATTGATAACGTACATATGATAAAATATGGGAAGAAATCTTCAACCAGCTTAAATTTTAAATTTACAAACATACCCCAAATCAGCCGTAAACAAAACCTCCTTTCCGTGTTCCACCGTAAAGGTGTGTTTGTGTAGCCCTTGCGCACCACGTGTGCAGTTCAGGCGAAATTCGTTTTGTCTGTGTGTGCTCCCTTTGGGGAGGAGGGGTGTTGACGGTTCGTTAGTATTTGTGGCCACCGCTGCCGCTGGTGGTGACGTTTGTCCTTGAACTGGTTTTGAAAACGGCCACAGATCGCCGCCACTCGAACAAGCTGATGCCCACTGGCAAGGGAATTAAAAATTCAAACCTCAACTCTTTTGGATCTGGTTCTGTTATGTTTTCTGATGTGTGTGTGTGTGTGTGTGTGAGTGTGTGAAGAATTTGACCGGGGTGAGATTGACGCTGGGAAGGATACGCTAGAATGGTGCAGAGTGGATGCAGGTTAGGTTTGCAGGTGAGGGTTGGAAGAGGATGGAAATCGACAACACTTTTGGGCTAATTAAAAGGAGCGTCACGGAACAAGGTGGTGGTGATGTAATGCACTAACTTTTGAAGAGAGGAGGATGCTGAGTTGGGTGATTGTGAAGTGGTCACGAAGCTTCTCGATGAAATTGGATTGTTTTAATGAGTTCATTTCGATTCAAGCACACGTGACTGCTCTCCGGAGTAGAAAGTTGTAGCAAACTAGTTGATTTTGAAACAACTTGAAAAAAAAAAACTTTTAAAAACTTTTTGGAGCATCAAGATAAGCCATCCTGGATTTATTTTTAATTTTGGTAACAGTTTATGTGTAAGTCAGTTCGCATCATTTGTACTTCTACACAAGTTTTCATACAAGTTCGGTAGCTTGTGTGGTCAAAAGACTTTTAAAATATTCAAAAATCTTTATCTTGAGAATAGATTTTCTGATTTGGTGTCTAGTTACACTTTGTAAAGAAATTACCCATTTTTGAATTTGACCAGAAAAAATGGATTGCGCGTAGTATAACTTCAAGATGGTCCAATCTTTTACATCTTTGAAGCAAATTAGTAAACATATTTGCAGAGGTCGTCAAGCTTGTGAAAACTAGTCACTCTTTGAATACTTTTCGATTTCAAATTGAATTATTTATGTCTAAATAATAAGTCTACATTTTTTTTCAATTTGCTTTCATTTTTAAGCAAAACAATGTAAAAGGACCAAAGCGTAAACAATTAGTCCACCCTGCTCACGTCAATTGATGTTTACATTTTGAACGAGTGGGACAGCACTTTGGCATTGGCCCTTTTACATTGTTTTGCAAGAATAGTTATTTGGCGATTTTTTCGGTGTGGAAAGTCCAATATCAAAAATCTTGTTTTTAACCCTAGCTTTTTCGGGAAGTCCTAAGCAATACCTACAATTGTTCAAAACACTTTCGATCGATCAGAAAATAAATTTTCGAATAATTTTAAAGCCTTTTTCGATGGGCAGCTGTAAATATGTATAAAAACTTGTACGACAAAATAATGATTAAAAATGTTCTCATTCTAGATTGAGTTACTAAAGTACATGCAACATGCAAAGTACACTAAATAAATTTCAAGAATCATTTGCTTCCTTCCACATACTTAAAAAAATAAATAAATTCAAAAAATAAATTGCACATCATTCTAGAAACCTTCTCTAGTTTGCTTCTCCGTGTGTTGAGAATATGCAGAAAATATATGAATGATGCAATACCCAAGTAGCACTCATAACTTGTCGACTGTTGAATAATAGTTAGACAGTTGACATACGACAGTTGAACATACGACAGAAAATCTCAACATTAGTTAAACAACAGTTTGATTATCTACATGTGTATCTGGCTTATATAACTATTATGTTTTGTGCCACACAAGTCTTAAAACACAGTCACCTTCACTCTTTTCCAACTTTAACACACAACATAGGGAAAATTCTCACATGTTTGGGAAGTTAAGCACTCGCTCCTAACTCCATCCAATATGCTGATTTTTACTTTTATACAACTTATTTTGGAACACTTTTGATAGAATCTTGCTTGCTCACTTCCTATTAAGGTATTAAACACTTGATTTCAGTTGAAAAAGCTTTTTATAAGCTGTAATTGAACGTCAAAATGCTGATATGCCAAGATGCTGATCCCTCATCTGCAATGTTTTCCTCGAAAACAGTTGGTTGAATAAGAATAATATTACACTGTTTGTTTCACTGATTATCTAACATTGTTATGTGACGGCATCTTCTGAAAAATAGGCGTGGCCAACCATTCTATAAATAACCTTAGGTTTTCTCGCTTTGTTACACAAATGTTATTGGAGAATAGCATTAGCATTAGCATTAGCATTTGGAGGACGCCCCACCACCGGAAGGCTCCACAACGCTTATCCCACTGTTTGGTCTGGTTGTGTTAGACCCTCATCCGGAACAATAGTCCAACACGGGAGATACCATGTCTTCATCTTTTGATGAGTGTGTAATACAGCCCAGGGCATAAGGGGGTCCACGCCGGGTCCAAGCTATCCTCGGGGAAATGAAGGAATGTTAGTAAACACCTATCTAAAGTGCGCAGGGACCCCTACGTCACCTTAGTGGTATAGATGTTTGTAGGGAGGTTTTGGACTCAATGTTAGTAGGAGAGGTAGGACCCTAGGATATACCCCGAAAGGTATTGCGGGCGAGTCAAATAGAGTTAGTTTTTTTTATTATTAAACATATACTGATGATTGTACAGTGTAAAAGATTCATGATTTATAAATATTTTATTTAAAGCCACGGCAGATACAACGCGACGAAGCCGTGCATGATTATAGACTGTAGTATTACTTAACTAACCATTTTCTGAGGTAAAAGCAATGCTGATTAAACACAGTTTTAACATGGCTGCTGTTAAACTCAAGCTACCGACTGTAAGAGTAAAGAGAAGTTTTATTTTCCTTTAAATATTATGTGTTTAAGCGAAATTCGAGGTAATGATTTAACGCATTTGATTTGAAATCTTGATTTTAAACTCTTACAGCGATGCAGAGTAAACATTAATTATTAATTTATTTGTTTTATTTAAATATAAGACTTAGAAGTGAAATTAAAACGACCGGTTCGAAAAGCATACTTAGTTAATATTTTTAGCTTTATGTGTAATGGGTTTAATCAGCATTTTTTTTTAGATAGATGCCTAAGGTAGGAAATATTGAAGAATTTGCAGGGGAACTTAATTGAATTGTTTGTGTGTTAGTGTTAATGTGCGTCTGTTGTGAACTATGCAATAATATATTATTATTTAATGATGTTTAAATGGATTGATCTCACCAAATTCGTCGCTCGTGACTTCCGTTTTCTTCTGCACCGATACCGGTTCCTCTCGTTCCAAAACCGTTATCGAATTGCTCGCGTCTTTCACCACAGAGCCCCATCGCCACTCGCCAATCCGAAGCTTAAAACTACTCCTTCTCCATCACAAACGCAAATCACAATTCGGGTACAAATTCGGTTGATTCTAATTTTCTCCGCAACCCGTAATGCGCGGTACCGTGAAACATCCACCAACCGTATGAAAAATCGTCCAGAACTCGTATTTGAAAACAGAACTTCTGATTGTCTGTGACTGTAACTGTCACACATCACACATCACACACACGTTCACCCGATGCAGTGCCACTTATTAGCAGCACACCAACACACTTTTAGCTTAACACACCAACACACAAATCGCTGCTGAGCACACTTCAACCCCTCTTCATTGCTCACCAACACCACCCCTCCACCAAGTACGACGAGAAGTGTCATCGGCAAACCAAAAACTACACACACCAACACAACTCTCTGCACTCGGAGAGAAACGTAGAGAACCTTCTCAGGTTCTTTAGGAAAACGCGGCACTCATCGGATATAGTGGAAGAGGCTACAGCACTGCTACACCAATACCACGCAACAAACTTCCTCTTTTCTCACAATACAGAAACACTCGCGAGAGGCCTCGGCTCAGTGAAAGTAAAATCAATATGGCTGCCTCCCACAAAATCTAACTTTCGACTTATAAAATCAGCTGTTATCGCTTATTTCGAGCAGATTATACGAAAAATCCTTTTCGACGGCACAAGAAAGCCAGTTTCAAATCACTTAAACACAATTTCGTCCCGATATATTGCGCTTTTCACGGTAATAACTGACTTCAAACACGCGCAACGCACGACCATGACCGAACCGCACTTGAGCACTCTCAACTCTCATTTTTCTGTTACACAAATGTTATTGGAGAATAGGTTATATAATTGATAACCAACAAACATAATCAACTTGACATTGCGTGTTGTTAGGTGGTGTAAATTTGTGCGTGAGATATTTAGAGTTTCAATAATTTGTATTTATCGAAGATTGCAATAATTTTAATTGTTGGCCGATTAGTTTGAAAACTTATTGCCGGTAAAAGCTACAAAAATTTCAGCTTATGGAGTTCATGATAGAGAAAACAACAAATTGAAATCACACCGATTTCAATGTTGCTCCGTGGTACGGTAATCGAAATGACAGTTGAAATGGTTTGTTATAACAAAGTTGTATATTGGAGTTATAAAAACTGACTCGAGACAAACTTATTTAACTTGATTTCCAATGACAGCCTTTTTGGAGTTAAGTTGCATAGCTCACTGTTGCATAACAAAGCTGACAGCAGCCTTCTTATTGACCTTTGGGCCAGCTTGTTTACTATGAAGCCCCGTGGAGAGATGTGGAAGCGCGCCTGGACCTGCTGTAGAGATAACAACAAATCGTCGAAGTCATCGGATCGAATCTTGGGAAGAGAAAGTTCATCAAAAAGGAAAATCTGAAAGTTCGCTATGAAGATTGTTTCACATAAGCACAGGTAGAGAGCGCGTCATGGTTATTTTTTTTATTCAATTTCTATTTTTTCCGAAATAAATCGGGCAGAAGCAAGCGTACCAAAATAGTCACAGATACTGTTCTTATTGGTTTCGTCGTTGATTGAAATTCTAATAAGAAATGATTATTTACATGTAAGTTGGGCAACTGTTAGACAGCTGTTTTCTATCTTACTTTCCTTTTAAGTGTGCGCTTTAATTTGACAGAACAGTCGTAGACCACGCCCCCTTTTTTCGTTGAATCTCTTGTTAGCTAGCACAGTGTTGTCAAATACATTTTTGCAATTCCGTCGTGAAACTACTCACTTTTCCTGTCATTCTTGAACGACGAATTAGCCTACTTTTCTGTAACAGAATCGAATAGCAACACTTTTCAAAATCAAACTTTTTAGCACTTGTTTCGAAAAGTAACACTTTGCAACATTTTTTTTGATTTAAACGATTTATTGACAAAATACATGAAAATTTGACTTAAAATTTCACTCAGTGTGTGTTTTTTGGAATTGCAAAAAATGTTGGAACTCTCTGCAAAACTTGAATTTTTCAGCACTCTTCGTGAATCTCGTTGGATAAATGTACGACTCGTGCTGAAAAAATCCTCTTTTTGCAACTTGTTGCATAAACTACTTTTGTACAACTTACTCTGATAACTTGCATCTTTTCTGGCAAGTTATACAACAGAAAAAAGTGCGCTTTTTCCAATGCACAGGAGTTGTAGAACGTGTTGTGGTAACGAGGCCGAACGGTTATACAACCAGTTAGGAAAAACGTTTATCTGACAAAGTGTGTTGCTTGGGTAGTAAGGTATGGATATTTATGTTAAGAGTTGACTAAACAAAATAATATTTATTTTTGCAATTGTAAGCACAACAAATATGTCGAGGAATAAGCAATACATCATGCACATCTGAACTTTTGAATATTACCTAAAATATGAGATTAGGGATTTGACAATTTTCCATTGTTAACTGCATTGCACTATCCTAACTTTTGTGGTGATTAAAGGGTCTAAATGGCGTGTACTTTTACTGAAACTTAAGCTGTGCAGTACTTTAATCTGCATCAGGTTTTTGTTAATGTTAACACTGCAAACTCAAACTTGCCTTGCATTTTCCTCCACTTGCTGTGTTTGTTAATGGGACTTCAATGCAAACGGTAATGTGCGTTTAGTTTTTCTGCATCGAGTTTTCATCTTAATTAATTTCCAAATGTGTTTACAATTTCTGTAGGTTCTTTTGATGACAGCTGCTCCTTTTTCCAACTTAAATATCATCAAGCTTACAGAAAGCCCCACAATCAGCATAATCCACAAACTGTTCAAATCCTTGAACTTAATGTAACGTTCGTCCATGTTTATTGACGTTGTAAAATGTTCCTCGCTACTCTTCCAAGGATTCTGAATCTTGTACCAAATTCCGCAATCAAACAGCTGTCCGATACACTGCTGAAATTTGTTGATGAAAGGACTTAACCTTGCAAAGTGATAGGCTCCAGCAAAGTTATAGGGACGTTCTTCCAGCAAAATGAACTTTCTGTCGTTGGTTTCCAGATTAAAGTTCATCTCGTGGTTCAGCCAGTATTCGGCCACCTTACAGCGATGAATTGTAGCACATTGGTGTAATTTTTGCACTGTCATCGAGTGATGAGTGACTAGTTCGATACGAAGATTTTTGTAATGTTCAAGTATAATCAGTTCCGCTGGATAGACCCAGAATGGGAACTTCAGCTCATCCAAGTCTGTCAAAGTTTTCGGTGGTGATTGATACCTCATAGTTGCAAGAAATGCCATAGCTTTTGCTAGATATGACTCAATGCACAAGAATTCCAGCCAAACTATAACTAATGCGAACAATCTTCTGTACAACAGTAGACATCTGTATGCTTCACTTTGCGTCAAACAAAGTGGTAAATATTTAGGGATAATCAGCTTAACCACTAGAATTCCTGTGACAAAAATCCACACATCAAACTGAAATGGTCGGAGAAGTTGGAGTAAAAGCAGTCTTCGTTTGAGGTTTGGGATTGTTACGCAAATTTCCTCACGTTCCGGCAGAAAAAACTTTTCCAAGTGGTTTAGCTCGTACAGTGGTGGCAGAAACAAATCAAAATAAGTTCTGTGTTTCTTCATGTCATTTGCCGACTCTATCCAAATTGCCGTTTTATCTTCGTCATGTGTATATATTGCCGATGCATTTTGATGTTTAAACACAGTTTCGATCAGTTCGATGTCGATGCCATTTGCCCTGTTTGTTCCTGGAATTAGATGATGCAGTGGGTAGTGATTCATGAGTGAGACTCGATTAGAGTATCCTTTTAAATCTCGTAGCTTGTCGGAAAATAAATATGACGTTGCCTCACTCAAACATTGTTTCCTTATTGCTTTGGTGAAAAAATCAATCGTCAATATATCAACGTTTTCCTCAATCAAATGAACATGAATAACATCAACTGCACCAAAAAGTCGCAGTTCGTTGTCGATGTTCATCATGCTTTTGAGATTTTTATGAAAAACTACAACTTTCGCTAGCTGGTTCCAGATGCCGAATTGATCAAGTTTCGTAACAATTCCCTGCATACAAAAGAAGCATGTATGTTTTGGTAACTTGGAAGACATATTTCTCACCTCACATTCGTGCGTTGCGTCCAGAAAAATTATCGAAGCTTTGTACCAGACACCCTTTGAACTTTCCGCTGGTTGTCGAGCACAATTTGTACGAAATGTTTGAATCGTTATATTTTAAAAATTCTCATGAATTCTTGCACCTAGGTCAACGAGTTCCGTATGCTGGAAATTAACGAATGCAACATTCTGTTTTTCGTGATATTTCATAGAGGATATGATGTTTTCGGTAAAAAGCAAAAGATTTAAATTTTTTGCAGATGCAACTGAGAATAAAATTAAGATAATCACGCAGGGCATCCTGAAAACCAACTTTCTCTACAAAGAGTTTTTTACAAGTGGGAATAATACACGTGCAGTGCATGAATTCATGAAGTGTTCTTCCAACTATAGATGTAAAAATAATTAAATTCATAGGTTTGCCATCTGCCATGATCTCACATTTGTTTTTAAAAATCTGCAAGAATGTATTCAAATGGTCACTTGAATGTCTGATACTTTTTTTTATTTATTTTTTTTCCTTCAATCCAGTGCAAACGTGGATTCAACTATTTTGATATTTCGGACATTTAATTGATTCCGAACCAAATGTTGAGCTTGGAATTCTTAGTGTTAAAATAAACCACATCTTGATGCATCTTTTTTGTTATTATATTATTGCTTACTATCTTTTAAGATAAACTACTTAAAGAAATACATCTAAAATCGACCCGGAACCGTTTTCAAAAAATCATATCTCCGCGTCATTTCATCCGATTTTAGTTGTCTTAAAGGCAAGAGAAAGGTAATTAGTTTGGCTGTTTGGGAAAAATAGAAAGAAGTTTCCAAAATCTAGCTAAACATTTGAAAAGGTCGTATGAAAACTTAAAATGCTGTTTTGAAGGTCTCGGGACCAAAGAGCCTATGTCTGAAAATATTTTTATCGGATTACTCGGAAAATTTCACGTAATAGATCAAAAAATGGTGGAGTAATGTTTTCACTACTCTGAGATACGATTTTTTGAAAATAAAAACTGGGTTTTTCGACGCGCCACGCTCAAAAATGGAAAATTGACGAAAACGGAAAATCGACTTTTTTCACTAAAACTGGGATAACTTTAAAATTTCAGCGATGACCTATACATGTTAGGGTACCAAAAGTTGCGTATTTCAATTATGAAAATTTTGGTACCCTAACATGTATAGGTCATCGCTGAAATTTTCAAGTTATCGCAGTTTTAGTGCAAAAAGTCGATTTTTTCCCGTTTTCGTCATTTTCCCATTTTGCGCGTAGCGTGTCGAAAAACTCAGTTTTTATTTTCAAAAAATCGTATATCAGAGTATTGAAAACATAACTTCACCATTTTTTTGAAATGTTATGTGAAATTTTCCGAGGAATCCGATAAAAAAAATCAGACATAGGCTCTTTGGTTCCAAGACCTTCAAAACAGCATTTTATTTTTCATACGACCTTTTCATATGTTAAGTGGGTTTTTCGAAAATCGACGAAAATTGCCATTTTTCGGACCATCCTAACACGGCATAGGTCACCCTAATGGCCAAACAAAAAAATACGGGTCTAATTATTTCGGCCAAGGAATCTCTAAAAAAAATTGAGCCTGATCGGTGATTTTTTTTTTCGAATAATGCTGTTTTCATGGGGAATTGCTGCTAGATAAACAGTTATAATAATACAAAATAATAACAGAAATTTGTTCGAAAAATAACTCATTCTGTTATCAAAAGAAAACTTCGATAACAGAGAGAAAGATGTTCTCGATAACTCGATGTGGTATTGGTGAGATATGTTTTTTGGAACAGTAAATAACTGGTTTTGATATTGTTGTCGTATTATTAGCCCATCATAAAATTTTAAAATTATAAGTTGGTTCCAATTAAATGTTGCATATATTCAAATGATGAATAAAACCAGTAAAAATTGCCTGATGGCTTTCAAATTTTGTTAAAAATTTGAAACAATTAAGATTTAACCAGGAAAAATATCCAAGTGAGCCAATAACCAAAATATTTCAAAGTTCTAGCAATATTTATTCAAAAATAATAAAAAAAAATCGTTAAGCACAAAATTTTTCAACAAACTAATAGATAGATTTTTTATTTTTTTTTATTTTTTTTTATTGTGAACTTACACGGACCACTGCGACACTTGCGTATTTATTGTAGTACAGTCATCCCACATATTCGGAACACCCACAAATTCGGAACACTTTTGTGGTAATTTGTCAATAATATGACATATGCAGCTTTTCTGTCAACCCTACTATTTTTAGGACCTTTATTAGGACATTCTCTTACAATTTCACTAGTAAAAATAGTACTTTTTGAACGAAAAACCTCATTTCAAGACTATTTTATCCAGAGCAGCAAAACTCTGCCTCCAAATTGCCTGTTCCATGATTGTGGGATGTTATTGTGCCTTCCACAATTGTGGAACACCTGAATTTTACTGATATTTTCACAAAAAAAGTTATCAGACCATTCATAAAACATAACTAAGCTTGAGTTTCGTTGGTTTCAGTGTGTAAAGTCATTATTTTGTAAAAAAATATTTACTCATGGAGTGAACCAAAGTGTGTTTACATCCGTAAGAAAAAAGTGTTCCGAATTTGTGGATTTCAAAGGTCAAAGTTTTTCTTCAAAAACTTGATATAAAAGTTAAAATTTTCAGTTGTTCGATACATCATTCGAAAGATCGCAAGAAAAGCTTTCAAGTGAAGGTAAAAGCGAATCATTAAGTTCAATTATCGATTTTCTATGATTTTTTAAACATTGGCCGATCTGTAAACTGTTCCGAATATGAGGGATGACTGTATAATCTGTTCTCAGGATTTCTGTTTTGCTGCTGTTTACAGCCTGCCGAACGATCGTCTTCCGTAGCGCTATTGTTTGAGCGAGACAATATTGACGAATTTTTCGAGCAGTTGCCCCCTCTCATTCCCCAAAACAATCCCACAATGCCATGCCACACGAGCACGAGGGACCGATCCGAGGTCGTGGAGATGAGCGAGATTGAGGGGAAACCTCGTGTATTTTTTACACATCTAGAGATTGTTACCGATCATATATCCCAATCTTCAGCTCGAATTTTTGCCTGAGAGCATGTGACCGAGTCGAAAGTAGCATTTGAAGCTCTTCTCTGCGTATTGTTACAGAGTTCTTCAACGTTCAGACTCAGTCGCCAACAGATCGTCCGAGAGTTTGGATGGATGGGTTTTGGGGAGGCATGGGACTTGACAAAGCGAAACCCGTACCACTATACACCACGGGTGCTCGACGAATGGATACCTTAGAAGTATATTATTTATTAAAAAAATAAACCTTTATTTTTTTAACTTTTTCAAATAGTTCATGGCCAAAATAATGTCCTTGACAAAATTGGTCAAAAATTTCCCATTGTTCTGGCCATATCCAGCAAAATATAAAGAATAGCAAATTGGGTTATGAAAAATTGTTCATAATTATCCCTTGTTTACATTAAAATTCAACAATAAAAAATAATAACAAAATAGGTAATGACTGATGCAGAGGGTGATCGACCATTTTTGGACCTCTTGATTTACGGGAAATTCGGTCGAGACTCCCGGGAAATTTTATACTTATAAATATCGAAGCAAAATTATACAATTCTTAATTGTATAGAACATTGGAAGTTCAATGTTCGATGTCCAAGTTCGAATAAACCAATGCTTCTCTGATCTTCTTATTCAAAAAGTTAAAAATTTAACTTGTCAAAAATACCAATAACTATAATTGAGAGAAGCCAAAAAATTAATAAATTGGACCCCAAAATTTATCTTGAAGCATACTTAGCAGTCACACTCCAGAAATGAAATCTAAAGTTTTTTTTTATTATATTTATTAATTAATTCTAAGAAGTCAATAAGTCATTTTGTGTTTCATGTCAACCTCAATATTCAATTATATTTTAGAAAAAACAATTGTGAACATTCGGGGTTTCCTGATAACTGTAAATATTTCTTCAATTTATATTTACAGTTAACCTTCAAAAGGAAAAAAAAAGTTTAAATTGTTGTTTTTAATCCGTTGTTTTTCATATTGCAAATATCCCGATACTGGGAAATTATATATTAGCTATTTCTTTTACTTCACAAAAATCATGCGACAAGCTTGTGAAACTTTTTAAAAATCACTCAGTGCGAATAAAGATTCGTTGACATTTTAAACTACAATTTTGAGTCAGAAAAAGCTCAAGAAACGATCTTGTATTTGCAGATTCAGAAAAAAAATCAAAATGTAGATATAGTTCCTCAGATAAAGAAAATACTGAAGTTATCGTTTCTTAGAATAAGTATGAATTAAATGTAACTTAATTGATTGAAAAAAAAAACAATATTATTACATTGTCTTTTAAATTATTGCCACTATTGGCATAGAAAAAAAACTCCCGGGTCCCGGGAATTCCCGGGAAATGGCCAAATTCAACTCTCGATTCCCGGGAAATTGAAAATCTCGAGAATCGTCACCCTCTAGACTGATGTTTTTTTTAAATGTTGGAATATCACATAAATAACGCAATCAGCGATTGAATGATTTTCTTTATTCCATATTTTTAGTTGTTATTGTCTTACTCTCTCATAAGATCTGTTCAATAACAATTTTTAGACTAAGTGTACGGGATGTCATTATTTTTTCTTCTCATCACCGATGATCATGAATATCGGATAACAAAATTAGATATTTGAATAGGAATTGTTATTGAAATGACCTCCGTTTTGTTATTCCATTATAACCTTAACATAAACATAACAAAAAAATTGCATCGGCAATTGTGAATTTGCTTCTGTCACAATGGCTTAGAAGATGGGGTTTCCGTGGTAAAGATGAGATCAAACTTAGAATTAAGAAACGCAAAATCATTTCTTAACTGAAATGTTTAGCACGACGATATAACAATCGAACAACCTACACAGAATACACTATAAATATTAGGAGAGTTAGGAAAATCATGACCAAAAAATTAAACATATAAACGAAACAACTAAACAAAGTTCTTGTCCGTAACTTAGTGTTTTTGCTAAAAGTGTACTGACGTGCTCTTATTATTTCTGCATCGACTTTTAATCTTTTCCCAAATATTCCTCTGTTTCAAACCGCTCTTTCTGATGGCAGCAGTGCCTCTTTCAACCGCAAACATCATCAAACCCACAGCAAGTCCCACAACCAGCAAAATCCACAACCCATTCAAATCCTTGAACTTGATGAACCGTTCGTCCAAGCTGATCAAAGTGTTGAACTGCTTCTCGCTGCTCTTCCAGCGAGTTTGGATTTTGTTCCAGATTCCGGAATCAAACAGTTGTCCGATGCACTGTTGAAAGTTATCGACAAAAGGACTCAGCCGTGCAAAGTGATAGGATCCGGTGAACGAGTACGGCCGTTCTTGCAGCAGGATGAATTTTTTGTCGTTGGTTTCCGGATTGAAGTTGAGCACATTGTGCAGCCAGTTCTCGGACACCTTGCAGCGCTGGATCGTGGCGGAAACGTGCAGTTTTTGTATGATCGAAGAGTGATGGTTGACGAATTCGATCTGGAGGTGCTTGTATTTCTGAAGAACGATCGCCTCGTTTGGGTAGATCCAGAATGGGTATCTTAGCTCATCCAAGTCTGCCAAAGTTTGGGGGGGTGATTGGTACCTCATCGATGCGAGAAATGCAATAGCTTTGGCTAAGTAGGATTCGATAGCCAGGAATTCCATCCTAACAATTGGCAACATGAATAATCTTCTAAATGGTAGCAGAGATCTGTAAGCTTCACTTTGTTTCAAACGAAGCGGTAAATATTTTGGAATAGTGAACTTAACCAATAAGATTCCTGTTACAAAAAACCATACATCAGATTGAAAAGGTTTGAGAAGTTGGAGCAAAAACAGCCTTCGTTTGATGTTTGGGATAGTTATGCAAATTTCCTCCCGTTCCGGCAGGTACAATTTTTCCAATTGATTGATGTCGTACAGCGGTGCCAAATGAAAATCAAAATATTTTCTATGCTCCTGCATATTTCCCGCAGATTTGATCCAAATTTGAGCTATGTTTTCATCATGAGTATAGATTACCGAAGCATTTTGAAGCTTGAACACAATCTCAACCAATTCGATATCGATGCCTTCTGCCTTTTTTGTTCCGGGAATGATTCGGTGCATTGGGTAATGGTACATTAGTGAAGCTCGATAGTAATATCCCTTGAAATCTTTCAGTTTGTCAGAATACAAGAACTTTGCAGCATTAGCCGTATTCAATCGGTAAAGATTTTGAGTGAAAAAATCAATCGCATAAATTGTTATGTTATTCATGTTGAGTTGTACATGAATCACATCAACTGCACCGAAAAGTCGAAGATCATAATCGATATCAAACACAGACATGTTGATTTTTTCATGGAATACTACAATTTTTGCTCGCTGGCTCCATATATTAACCTGATTGAGCGTTTTTGCGATTTTCTGCTTGACAAAATACATTGTAAAAATTTTTATCATAACAAAAAACCAAAAAAATCAAGCAAAACAATGCGAATGAACCAAAGCCGAAGTGTAAACAAAGAATCTGCAATGTTCCTTTGGCCCATTTAAATTGTTTTGCTTGAAGTATCAAAACTTACCTCACTTTGAAGTGAAGCATCCAGAAAAATCAACGATGCTTTATGCCAGGGTCGTTTTAAAAGATTCGTTTGTAGTGTATCAACTCTTGAGGTGAAGGTTTGAATCGCAATATTTTCAAATGTTTTTTGCACACTTGCACGAATTTCTTCCAGTTCCACATGTTTAAAATTGACAAACGCTACATCCTGAGGTTCGTGGTATTTCATACAAGAAATAATACTTTTGCTCAGTTGCAACAGTTCAACATTCTCAGCAGTAACGTACGGAAATGAAACCAGGAAAAATAGACACAGCATTTTAAATACAAACTGCACTCATCGGTGTCTGTTTTGCAAATAATCTTGTTTTTGATGTTTTGTTTTTGAAGGTTTGGATCGACATTTTCTATAAACAATAATTAAATGTCATTATTGTCAGCTGTCAAGAATCCACGATGAATGGAAATTTCCGTAGCAATTTTTTTACCAAATCGTCGATGTCGTGCTAACTTGTCGTTTGGGTGATTGGGCCAAATTAAATTAAGAACGCCATTTTGCAAAACTTAAAATGGCTCACCTTTGGACCTTTACAGATCCCAAAAATTGTATTTCAATCCTGAGATATTAACAAAAACTTTATGCATTTTTGTAACTTTTCATTTGAAAAAAGTTTCAATCTTGTCGTGCTATCTTGACACAGCCTGAAAATTTCAGGAACTCCAGAAACCAAATTCAACCAAACTTCAGTACAATGCAATCACCATACTGAATCAAGCAAAATGTGTTTGTTATTTTTAACATTGCGTGCTCTAGTTTTTGTTTATTCAAGATCAAACAATAAAATGCGTTTTTCTCGGTCGCAAAAATTTTTCAACTTCATTTTTTAATGTAAAATCAAATTTGTAATCAAAAAGTACTTCAGTGAAATTTTGATAAAGTGCACCGTTTTCAAGTTAAGGCCAGTTTTTGGTAACTTTTTTGAAAATATTCCCACTTTTTAATTTTTTAATATTAGTGCACATGTTTGCACACTTTTGAATAAAATATTTTTGAAAAGCTGAGAAAATTCTCTACATTTTGCTTTTTTGAACTTTCTTGATACGACACTTAGTTGTTGAGATATTGCCATGCAAATGTTTATTCAATTTTCAATTCGGTTTTATTGGTGAATAATCAAGATACAATGAGTTATTTTGAAGTGCATAACAGAGTTTTGGAGTTCCTTACAGCTGTGTGCTGCATCATAATCCATTTAGGAATAATTATTTCTTTAACTAAGGCACTAGCAAGAGTAAGAAAAAACTATAAAAAAAACTTACAGAAATTGCAAAGGAAAGGGGTTAGAGGAAGAGAAAGCTTATATCTAGATCACAGGTAATTTATCCTTTGTAGATGTGTTTGATCATCAGTTCCCCAAGGGCCAGGAATTGTTCTGCCTTGTTCCGGCAGCTCGGAAACCGCGTCCTCATCTCCCCCGCGAGAGCAAAGAACTCCGGCAGGGTGAAGAGATCTTCCCCGGTGACTTCTTGCTGGGCCGTACTGTCGCTACCGGCAGCGACCACGCTGGCGAACGAACGCCCCCAACCAAGAGGGCACGCTGAGTTTTCCGCAGGAACCGTACGCTGTCCAGCTGCAGGAACGGCTGCGCTCGTACTTCGCTGAGGAGGGTGGGACGCTTTCTTCTTCCTCTTTTCCTGCTCCTCGAGGTAGGCCTTGCGCGCGACTCATCCGCGGTAATTGCCGGTATGGTTGCCGTCACAGTTCGCGCACTTTACGCGCGGCTTGGTTTGTTTTGCCTTGTCCCCCGAGTCCGCCTTTTGTGGCAGTGTGCACGCCTCCGAGAGGTGTGACTCACCGCACTTCACGCAGCGGGGCTGGAGGTTGCAGTTCCGCGAGCCGTGTCCGAATTTCTGGCAACGGTGGCATTGCGCTACGTCCGTCGGGTTCTTGGTGTAAAACCGCCAGTTTACCCAAAAACCGTCCAACGTTTTAGTTCGCCCCAGGTCTTGGATCTTGAGGGTGCCGCGGTCGAAGTACAACAGGTACAGTGTGTGTGTACCTGTTACCGTTGTCTTGCGCGAGAGCACTTTAATCTCCCGCGGTTTTATTCCGGCGTCCGAAAGGTGACCCTTGAGGTCGGAGATCGGACGGTCTTGATAACCCTGCAAGACGACCTTAACAGGGGGCTTCTCGGGGTTGAATGTGTAGAAGTTGAAGTTGCTACGCTTCAATTCTTCAATCACCAGGTCGAAATTCTTTTTGGTCAGTGTGATCCCTTGCACTGCCGACTTACCGATTTTCAGACAATATCCGAGGCCTTCCAGCAACTCGTCAACATCGTCCGCTAACGTGTCCAAAATAAAAATTGGAGGTGGTCTACGTTCCGCTGGAGAGTTGTTCTTTTTTGACGTCGGCACTTTTTTCCGTGCACGACCATCATCGTCGTCGTCGTCGTCGGTAGTGCTGCTACCGTCAGAGTTGATATTTTCTTCGTCGTCGCTCAGCATCTGGAACTCGTTCCTGATGGGGATGTTGGCACCGGGGGGATGTTGGCGGATGTGGCACCGGAAGTACCGGAACGGGTTCGCACTGGTGATCTTGGGACATATCCGGGATGTAGTAACTTTTTATCGATCTGCGTTCACGCTCCCCTGTGCGATGGCGGTCGACACGGCGTTGGTTTGTTTACCTTTTTGCACACGGCCGGTAGACGAACTTCGCGGGTTTTTCGAGGCCGCATTCGAACTGCCACGGCCACGGCCGGCTTTTGGCATGCTGGAGAAGCAAACTCGCGGGTAACCACAATCAATTACGGCGAAAAAAATCGAAAAAACGATGGAGCACTGAGCACTAGCTGCATGCTCTCGTGCGTACACGGAGGGAGCTGCAAATGTTTAAAAACATGAAAATTGACGTTTTCCAAGTCTCACTCAAACAACCCACCGTTTTCTAACGTCGATATCTCAGCAACTAATGGTCCGATTTACAATGTTAAAATATGAAACAATCGTAAAATTTTCCGATCTTTTCGAAAAAAATAATTTCATTTTTTTTGAATCAAACTAACATTTCAAATGGGCCAAATATTCAATATTACGCCTTGGGTGATAATTTTTTTTACCGGGTATCATTTTTTCAGTGCAGTCTATATTCATACCAACAACTTTGCCGAATACACCAAATCGATCAAAAAATTCCTTCAAACGATACAGATTTTTGAATTTTCATACATTATTTTTGTATGAACAGCTACCAAATTTGTAAGGAATATTATATGGACAAACTAATGATGCAAAATGGCTTCTTTGGGCATACCAAAGGCACCAAAAAAGTTTCAGTCGGATTAAAAAATACAAAAAAAAAAACAAATTACCGAAATCTGAGAGAACAGCTCATATACAAAATAAAATGTAATTGGAAAGTCCTCAGCAAGTTCCTTGATGCTGCTGCTCTTCTAATTTGAGTCGTTCCTTTTTAGAGACTCATAGAGATGAAGTGACGTTTGCAGCACTATCTTGCTTCACCGGAAAATCTGCACAACAGCTACAACTTTTGATCACTCAATCAGTTTTGAAATTTTATTTAGCAATAAATTATTGTTTTCTTCTGTGTGATTTGGACATACGTAAGCAGCAATTATGTTTTTTTTTGCAATACGAAAAAAGTTTAAAAAATTTAACTAAAACAGCTTTGCAAGTCTTCAAAATGGTTAGTGCAATATTAGTAGGTTCAGCCTATGTTTTTTTTTAAAGTCTTATGTACCAATGATTTTGTATGCAGGTAGTTACCAAAATTTTACGATCCACCCCACAGAAATGTATTCCCGGCAATGAGACCACTGAAAAAGACATCGTTCCCAGCTATAGAAACCGCTCATCCTTTGAAATAACATCACATTGATGTAGTGGTGACTCGAGGGGGGAAAGGGGGAGGAGAAGGATATAAATCTCTCTTATTCAAAATCAGGACCACATGTTTGATTATGATTGATGAAGGCAGTTCGGCGTCAGTTTCACCGGGCCCAGTTTGAACAGAATTTTCATCTCTGTGCCATGGTGAAACTTTTCCCACCTATTTTTTCCTTGTTCGCTACCCTCCCCCGACGGAAAGAACTTATAATGACACGGGAATGAAACCGGCTGTGCTAGGGGAGGTGGAGGAGTAAGCTGATGTAGCGCCGGAAAAAGGATTATTCCTCTTGAGTTGGCTAGCCTTTTTTGGGCCTTCTCAAAAAAATAGTCATATGTTCTTTAAAAAAAACTACAATTTTATTTTTAATTTTTGAGTCATTATATGAAAGCTTGTCAATTTTGAAATTTTAAGTTTTAATAAAAATATCTATGTATCATTAAATCAGGTGTTGATATTTTCTAGTAAGAACTTCGAGTTTGGTAACAAAAAAGTTATAGTCAAAACAAACACTTTGAAACGTGAACTTGCTTTGAAAAATATTTAGGATTTTTTAACTTCAACGCCTCCAGACGACAGTCTCTGCCACTTCCAGGAAGTGCCAAAACCGTCACCGGATAAAAGAAGGAAGCAGGCAAAAGTTGTCTCATTTCTTGTGACGCGACATCGAGTGGAAAGAAAAGACGGAGGAGATAAACGAGATTTGGATCACCTGCTGTTGCTACCACCGTTGCTCTAGTGACGTTATTTATTCTACCGGATCGTTTAAATACACATTTGCTCAAAGGATTATCCGCCCAACGGCATTATCGAACCCTCTGTGTGAGGAGGTGGAATTATTTTCGCGAGTTTTTTTAGCCCAAAATAACGTCATTCCTTGCCTAGGATTATAATAAGCCTTAGTAACTAGCACTAATTCTCTTTATTATCCACGATGGGGTGTCTTTTCGAGCAACAATGTTCACCTTTTTGGAACAAAGTGTGACACTAACTGCTGTCACTCTCTAGAGAAAAGCCCGTCACTTTGGCAAAAAGCTCATTAGCATGGCACCGAAAATGTAAGTAATTATGGCTGAACATTTTCGGTTGACGGCGCATGAAGAAAATCGTGCATCGGGCGTTGTTTCTTGGGGATGTCTTCACGATAAAGTGGAAGAACCAAGCTCAGGAGAAACAGTATTGGTGTTTAGTCCAAAAGTAGAATTTAATCGCCACAGTAAAGGTATTTAAAATGGTTAAAAATAAGATTTAATAATATTGCTCATATTTTTAAGCGCTCAAGCGTCTAGCTTTAGTGGCAAGGAAGTACTTAGTTGTCGCAAAGGAAATGAAAATTTATTCCAAATAATGGTAGAATAAATGCTTTGCCCAGAAGCAGTCCATCTTTTCTTTTCGTATAACCCTTGAAAGTTACTGATTTTTTCTTTTCCGTATTCGACTTCGTCGTCGTCGTCACCGTGCGCAATAATGCTCATAATTTATGGTAATTTCGAGCACATTAACGCTATTCTGGTTCTGGTGGTGACTTTTCGGTGCTCCCTGGTAATATTTCCGAGTAATTACTGATTCAGCTGAAAGTATGAGTAACAATGGAGCAATTATGGAGCTTTAAGCAAAAGTTTGGTCAACATTGTAGTTAGAAGATTCTCATCATTTGATTTTTTTTAAACTTCTCAAACCTTTCGATTGGCAGAATTTTTTTGAAATTCAGAAGTGATGTAGTTACACTTGGTTCAGACCAAATTTGAGCATAACACCGTTAGACCAAGGCTGGACAGCCAAAAAAACAGATCTAGGTCTGAATATTGGAGAACACAAATCAAAAAGAGAAATTAGAAAGAAATTCAAAATGTCTATTACAATCATAAAAGTAATTTATGCAAATGGTCGAAATTGGACCGAAAAATTGGACCATTAGTTGCTGAGATATCGACATTAGAAAAAGTAGGGTTGTTTTGGTGAGACTTAGAAAACTTCAATTTTCCTGTTTCTTTTCCTTAATGCGGCTGTATCTCAGCAATCTGAGGTCCAATGTTCAATGTCTATTAGACAATTTCATAGCAAATTTTCTGAACTTTTCAAAAAAAATATTTTTAGAAACGGTCACTCATGGTCACTATTTTTAAAAATTGAAAAACTGCAAATATTTCGCTTAAATCAAACTTTCCGTGGCTATATCTTGAAAACGGAGCCCTTTATCAAAAAATCTGTAGATTTCTTTTCGATTGGAAATTCAATTTTACATTAAAAAATTTCATCAAATTTGTTTGTGCATGAAATTTCGATTTTTTCCAAAAATCACATTATTTTCAAAAATTTATAACTCGGCGGCAGGTTTTTTACAATGTTTCTCTATAGCTTAAAAGTTGCGGGTTAATGTCCCCTAAAAAATATCAAAAAATCTCGAAAATCAAAAAATAGATATTTTGGGAAATTTAGTTTTTGTGAAAAAAAAGTTGATTAAAAAATCTGCAATTTTTTTTCCGTGTACCTTTTTTTCTCAATAGTCCTTAACAATACCTACAACTTTGCTGAAGACACCAAATTGATCAGAAAATTCACTCAAAAGTTACAGCTGTTTAAATATGTACGTACCATTTTTGTATAGACAGCTGCCAAAATTGTATGGAGACTTGTATGGGTGAACCAATGACATAAAAAAGCTTATTTGGTTATAGGGAAGGCCCCCATAAAGTTTGAGCCAAATAAAAAAATACAAATAATAAAAATGGTCGAAATCGGCCGATTTCGTAGATAGTTGCTCAAAAAAGTAGCTTTTTTCATTTTTTTAAATTAGTGCCCATGTTTGCCCACTTTTGAAAAAAATATTTTTGAACAGCTAAGAAAATTCTCTTGCATTTTTGAACTTTGTTGGTAAGATAATGTAATTACAAAAGCCGACTCTGTCCTAACCAGGTCCCTGTACCGAAAAGGACCTTATAAAAATAATGTCCGTTCTTTTCGCAAACAATATTTTCAAAATTTTCAAATCAAGACTAACATTTCAAAAGGACGTAATATTGAATGTTTGGCCCTTTGGAAATGTTAGTCTTGATTAAAAAAAAATAAAAGTATTTTTTCCAAAAGATCAGAACATTTCTCGAATGCTTCAAATTTTAACATTGAAAATCATACCATTAGTTGCTGAGAATCGACATTACAAAATAATGGGTTGTTTAGGTTAGACTTAGAAAACTTCAATTTTACTGTTTTTAAATCTTTACATGGCAATATCTCAGCATCTAAAGATTGTATCAAAAAGTTCAAAAAAGCAAAATATAAAAAAAAAACATTCTTGATTCAAAAATTCATAACTTGGTCAAATTTTTTGCCCGTTCTGGAAATTTCTGAAAAGTTTGCATTGAATGTCCCCTAAAACATTAATTTTCATTTTTTAAAGGTTCAAAATGGAAAAAAATAAACATTTTTATGCATGTTTCTATTGTGAAATTGTCTCAGAAACACAAATATGATGAAATTATCACCAGAAAATAGGATTTAAGGGGTCCCCCGAGCAAAACTTTACAACCAAAAAATTCACTAAAAGTAAAAGTGTCTATTTAATATGTTAAACTGCCTTACCCAAAGCGTTCTCAGTCTCAGATCGTAGTCCCAGACAGGGCTGCGGAGTCGGGTCATATTTCAAACGACTCCGACTCCGACTCCGACTGCAGCTTTCTCAGATTAGCCGACTCCGACTCCGACTCCGGCTCCGGCTTTCAACAAATGGTTGGCTCCGACTCCGACTCCGGCCTACCAACTCTAGCCGACTCCGACTCCGACTCCGACTCCAGCTTTCAACAAATGGTTTGCTCCGATTCCGACTCCGACTCCACATATTTTTAAATGTTTCAAAAGTTAGTTAACTATTATTAGTTATTTTTAAAACATTGATAAATAGGATTATTTGAATACTCTCTAAGCGTCATGTTTTTCTCAAGAAAAATAAAGTAAGTAAATAATCGGAAAAAAAGTTTCTAGGTTACAAGTTTTATACGTTATGGAAACAGAAATCAAAAAATATCTTCAGTTTTAGAGGCATTTTGAGAAGGACAGTTATGTAAGTTAATTTGGATTTATTTGCTTAACCTCAAATTTGAAAATATTTTTTTCAAGGTAATAAATTTAAATATTAAATTATTATTTTTGAAAGAATAACTAAAAGAAACCTGGCCTTAATGATCTATTGAACATTAAAATTCAATTTGCTCACTTTCAGGCTGACATTTGTAAGGAGCACAGTGACAGGCACCTTGTTTTTAAAATGACAATTTTAAACGAAACATTTTTTTTTTGTTTTTTTTAAGACGTACATGGACATCACGGCTGAAGGAGATTATTATTGCAAATCAATGTATCTAAACAATTTCTTCGTGAAAAGTACGCTTAAGATGTCCTTTTCAAATATCTGTGACATGGAAAACATTTTACCCTGGAAATTTTTAATTTATTTAAATTTTAAAATTTTATATACTTTAAAAAGGAGGCGCACGATACTTCGTGAATCTTCACCTAAAACGAAGTTTTATGAATGATCTTGCGCCTCCATCGAAATATATGAAAAACTTAAAATATAATAAAAACAAATATCCACAAGTAAAATATTTTCTAGGTCACAAATATTTAATTTTTAAGGTACATTGTTATGCAATGATTATCACCTTTCGTCATATTGGCGTGGGACATACAGTATGAGAAAATTCGTACCAGTTGATAATATTTTGATTTTGTTTTTTGTATAATATTAGAAAAATAAATTAAAATCCTACATTTTGTTCTATAAATTTTTTTATTAGTTCATTTTTGTCTGAATTCATGAGATTTGTTTTTTTTTGCAACGATATCAAAATAGTTTAACTAAAATCAACATCAACAATCAATGATTAATTCAAAATTTGTTGCAACTTCTTTTGATATTTTTTGTTAGTTTCAATTATTCAAATGCAACATATTGATTTTCTTGTACTTAGTGATAAACAAAATGCGCATGTTGAGTTCCAAGTAAGAGATTGTTATTATAGTTGATTATTTGTTACAAAAGTTAAACTGTCAGTGACTCTTTTTCGATTTGCAAAAACAGTGATTACTATGTTTAATCTTTTTATGTATTGCTTATTGCGACATAAAATCACTTTTCTCCTTCGCTGTGACTGACAGGAGGTTACAGCCGCCGAACTACCGCTGTGTAAAAATCAGCAGGTTGAACTGAAATTCTACGTTGATTTGGCTGTCAACCTGATTTGTTTTGAATATTTTCCAAAAAGTCAGCAGAAAACTCAAGGCTACCTTTGACAACAGCCAAAAATTTGTTCTGCGGTTGTCATGCGGCCATTCTTCTGCGGTCATATCAGCGCGCGTGAACTCTAATTATTAACGCCCGCGATAATACCTCGTACCAAGACATATGCTATCGGGGTAAAAGATGATTGTGTGTGTACTTTTTTTAAGAAATATCTGGATGAAATTTGGTCAAATTTGAATTGAAAGGGCACATAAATATAGGCAAAAGGAAGCATTAAAGAATCAATTAGATATGTCTGATTACATAACCAATATTTTTTTAAATTATTTTTTAAATTATGATACTACATACTTGGGTAAGAGGTTATCATTTAGTGATTATAGTGTAATAACACAATTAGACCTTTTCAATCACAATAAAAAGCTTCAAAAACACAATGGCATCTGAAAAATCAATAAAAATATAAGATGTTTTGAAAATTAGCCTGTTCTATAGGAAATACTGAACAATAAAAAAAACATATTTTTTGTTGAATTTAAGATAACTCCGGCTCCGACTCCGACTCCGGGTTATCAGAAATCCTCGGCTCCGACTCCGACTCCGACTCCAGCTCTAAAATTTAGCCGACTCCGGCTCCGACTCCGACTCCAGCTGTTAGAGTTTTGACGACTCCGACTCCGACTCCGACTCCAGATCCCCAAAAAGACCCGACTCCACCGATTCCGGCTCCGACTCCGACTCCGACTCCACAGCCCTGGTCCCAGATGTCCCCTACAAGCTGCAGGTCGAACCGGGTTGATATCTGGATGAAACACTTTTTTATTTGAGTTTGAAAATTATGCTATTTTTTCACTAAAATGCCAATAACTCCCTTTAGATTTAACCAATTGGGATGCTCTACCCTGCATTTTGTTGCATTTTTTAAGCCCTTTCAGATGCATTTTGAATTTAGAGATTGAATTGAATTTTGCCTAAGTTATAGCCTTTTAAAGATTTTTTACGTTTTTGAACCTTTAAACATTGTGTCTCAATTTGCCCCACTTCCCGTTGACCTAGAGTGCTCATATTTTGGCCAGATGCTAGTTTTATATGTACAAACAACTCCTGAAAATTTCAGGCAGATTGGTGAGGTCCAAACGACGTCCCATACAAAGGGGTATGCCCTGTTCGTGGACTCGCTCTTAAATAAAATAGAAATAGTTTTTTTTTTGCAAATCAAGTTTAAGTGACGAAAAGTAAAATAAAAAATCAACAATTTTTGTTTCAACTTGTATCATTTTTTCAGTGTATTCCTTATCCATAGCTATAACTTTGCCGAAGACACAAAATCGATCAACAAATTTCTTCAAAAGATACAGATTTTTGAATTTTCATATATAATTTTTGTATGAACAGCTGCCAAATTTGTATTAAAAAATGACAAACTAATGATGCAAAATGGCTTCTTTGGGCATACCAAATGCATCAAAAAAGTTTCAGCCGGATTAAAAACTACAAAAATTAAAATTAAGAAAAAAGACCGATTTCGTAGAGAATTGCTCAAGGGCAGCATTTGAACTTAAAGAATGACTTTGACACTACGAGATTTGCGACCTTCAAAAATTAGGACCAACGGGTGATTTAAGATAAAACCGATGGTACGGAATTAGAGGTAAAATAAAATATTTCGAAGTGATTTTTATTCAACTTAAACACAACTTTATTATAAAAATTTAAATGCAGATTAATTTTAAAAGAATTGCCGTTTACACCGATGCTGTTCGTTTTCAGCTAAAACGTAGAATTATGCTCTTTTTGTTAACAAATATGTTTTTTTTCCTTACAAACCTTCCAAACATACATGGATTTCCCCTATTTATTGTCATTCTTGAGCGACTAAACCGCCTACTTTTCACTACCAAAAATAACAGAATCGAATAGAAACACTTTTCAACACATATTCAGGAAAGTTCTACTTTCAGCACTGAAATAGTTGTTTCAAAGGGTGTTTTTGGTTAAGCTGTAAGCGGATGATAATGGGTTCGATTCCCATCTGATCCAACCTTCCATCGGATGGGGAAGTAAAACGTCGGTCCTGGCCATGGATGGCCGTTAAGTCATTCCAGGTGCTCCGGTGGAATCGCTGGTGGCGGTTGGACTCGCAATCCAAAGGTCGTCAGTTCGAACCCTGGAGTGGAAGGTTCCTTCCAGAGGTTTGGATTCCCTCCCCATTGAAGCCTTTGGACTCTTAGGTTCGAGCAGAAACTTCCGATAGAGACCTCAAAAGACCCAGGGATCGTTAATGTGGATGGCTTGTTTTTTTTATATTATATATCATACATAATATTTTAGTTCTTCTTAAATCGACACCGATTCAAATTATGAAAAAAATGTTTGTGTTCATGTGTGTGAATGTAAATAAGCCGTGTGACTCGATTATCTTGGAACTAGCCGATACAATTATGACCGAGTTAGTGTCAGTCGATCCTTCCTGGGGTCCCATAAGTTTCTTTTGAAAATTATAGGCTATAATTTATAGCGTTCGGAAAAATACTTAAAATATTTTGCCAAAAGTTCGCAAGATTGAAAAAAAAATCAATTAAGATAATGTCCGGATCCACCACGCAACCTAACGTTGTATGAAAAATCAAAAAACCTTTCAGATGAGAAAAAAAGACTAAAGATCTGACAACCCTATCAGAAGTGTTGTGTACTTGTGTTATTCGTAAACTTTCTGAAGCTGAATCTCAGAAAGTTTGATTAATATATTGTTGAAATAATGAATTTATAGAATTCAATTTCACTACCCTAAATAAACCACGTGACACCGATTGAGTAATGTACATTTTCAATTACTATCCCACGGATTTCAAATTCCCACTACAACCACCGATGAGTGGGGCATTGTCACCCAAGTAAACATTGCCAGCATCAGCAGCTTCAGCCATGACCTTGATCAATAAATCAATGGCATCCGTTGCTGCTGGCACAGTTGGCACAGCAGCTGCAGCCTGATGTTGGCAGCCAAAGCTCAATTCATTAGTAGAAATCCCCGAGTCAATCCTGCACGTTCTTTCTCGTTCCACATATATATACGTATGTGCCATCTCTGTTTGCTGTTCACAATCGACCGACCCCATTCTGGACTACTTTCAATGCATTCAGCATTCTGCTGACACACGGTGAAGTTGACAAACATATAATCGTTCCTTCACGCTCACACCCATGCAAGATGTGTCTTTCTAGAAGGTTTGTAAATCGATTTTTTTAATTTTAAGTTTTTAAAATTTAGATTAATTTTTTTAAATAAAAAAAACCTTTTTTTCTTTTGTGACTACCCCCTTAACAATCCTGCACGAGGTGCACGGACGTAATAAAACCAGTCAGCTGCAAAACTTTCGAGCCCTTAGGCATCGGGTTGGAATTGGTTAGCTACGCTGCAGTGTGTGGTGAGCCGGAAAAGGATCCGGGAAAATCCTAAGGGGAAAACTTGCACGCAAGAAACGGATGATGCTGTTGGAAATGTTCGTGTGGTTTGTGGCACAGGAAACTGGGGAAACAGATGCTTGACATAGTGTTCAAATGGTGCGAATGACTTTTTGACGAAAAGAGTTTAAAAAACCTTAAATTTTAATTCCAAATTCGCAACAATTTTCAAAGTTTTATAATTAATACTAAATTATAATTTTATTTTTATCTTTCCAGAAATTCATCGATTAACCGTTAACCAGAGTAGTGCAGCCAGTTGTTCAATAAATAAGCATTAAAGCATAAATTCATCAATAGTTGATCCAGTGTTCTTAAAAATAACCACTCTAAGCATAGTTTAAATAGTTTCAAGTAGTTGCAGTTTTAAATTTGATGTCAATCAATTAGCAGTTCAATAAAGTTAATATCAACAAGTTTAAAATCCTAACGTAAATTTAAAGTGAAAAAATAAATCGTTCAAAATTTGAAAAGTTTAACAAATCTTACAATCAACAGCACTGCCGCCGCGTTTCTCGCGTATAAATGCAAGAAGTCGTTCAAAGCAGCCAAGTGTTCAGAGATCGTTTGGCAGCAGCATTAACCGTTGGAAGTTTCAACGGCCTGCCACGAGGACCAATCCAAGCAATTCCACAATCTAATTAGGATGACTGGAACCCAAGGTCACGAAATAGTTAAAGGTAAGTAAGGAAAATCAATTCGATTATCAAAATTGATAATTTGGAGATTTTTTTTTAAATTATAGTTTTCCAAACAAATCTCATCATTTCTAGGGCAAACCAAAAAACCTAATAATTTTCTCAGGGCTTACGAAGGGGTGATACTTGCGCACACATTTATTACATCATCACCACAACTTTTGAAGCTGCAATAACCGGGGCTCGGGCGCGATTCAATTTCGTCCAGATATGACCCCAGCCAGACCCAGATGGGAAAACTCTAGCGGCGAGCGAGGAGGCCTCGCAAAGTTACACGTATGAAAAATTTAAGATTTTTTTTATTAATTCAAATACTAACACAATAATTATTTTAAAACATTTGTTTCATTATAAAAAAGGTACTCAAAAAATTGAAAAAAAAATTGAAAAATCTCACATTTTTCACCGTGTCCGAAGCTGTCAGTTTCAGCACTGTGCAGCCCTCCCGAAGGGACCAGGAAAGCCCGGCTGTGGAAAAATTGTGCTTTAGTCGGCAGATTTCCCATTAATGCTTCGGCGGAGCCTGCTGCTGGGGCCAATCTTTGCCGGACCAGTCAGCAGCAGTGGCCAGTCAGACGATGAACACACCAAACTAGAAGGTTTTATTAGGTCGGAAAAGGGGGGCGCTAGTTTATATCTGTGTGGGTCTGTGTTGTCTTTTTTACGGGGGACGGGAGCTTTAATAATATTTCTGTTTTTCGTACTTTTGGCTTGGGACTTGCTTGACCACAGATATGCCAAGTCAGCGACAGGTCATTAGGTTCAGGGTTCGGTGACTTGAGTGGAATTATTGGAATAGCACTCTTAAATTAACTTGAGGTGGAGGCAAATTAATATTTGGTTAAACAGCTTTGGGTATTGTTTAAAAATGGGTATTGTTGCATAATGCATCAGAATCTGCATAAAAACTGTCCTGTTATCAACAATTTCCGACATTGCCGACGACTGTGTAATTTTATTCCACAAAAAAGTACGAGGATTAACAGACTATAATCCAATGACTTAACTGCCTCGGTCACCACAGCTTGGTAGCCAAGGAGTGGTCAAATGTCGATGTATGACATTTGATGAAGATTTATTGTTTCAATTATTTGACGAATTAACACATTTGTTATGATGGTGTGAGTTGGTAGAATTATTCTTTCGATTTTGGCTTCGAGACCTGAATAAATTTTGAGGGAACTATTCTCTCGACTCTGAATTTGAATGTAAGGATAGTTAAAATTTATGGTACACATAAAATATATTTTATTTTTGATAAAAAACTAACTTAATCCACCTATGTGGTTGGAGCCTTCCTCACAACAATGGCTGTACACAAGTGTCATCTATTTTTTAGATCCGGCTTCCAAAAAGTACATCGATATCACTTAAGTGGCCATATCTCGAGATAGGGTTGTCAGATCTTCAATGTTTTGGGCTCATTGGAAAGGTCTTTTGATAACCTAACCAACAATAGGTCGGATGGTGGATCCGGACATAGTTTACATACATTTAAGTGAGATCCGGCTTCAAAAAAGTACATCAATATCACTGAAGTGGTAATATCTCGAGACAGGGTTGGCAGATCTTCAATGTTTTAGACTCGTTGGAAAGGTCTTTTGATAATCTATCCAACGATGGGTCGGATAATGGACCCGGACATAGTTTACATACATTTAAGTGAGATCCGGCTTCAAAAAAGTATATCAATATCACTTAAGAGGCCATATCTCGAGACAGGGTTGCCAGATCTTCAATGTTTTGGACTCGTTGGAAAGGTCTTTTGATAACCTAACCAACGTCGGGTCGGATAGTGGACCCGGACATAGTTTACATACATTTATGTGAGATCTGGCTTCAAAATGTACATCAATATCACTTAAGTGGCCATATCTCGAGACAGGGTTGCCAGATCTTCAATGTTTTAGACTCATTGGAAAGGTCTTTTGATAACCTAACCAACGTCGGGTCGGTTAGTGGACCCGGACATAGTTTACATACATTTAAGTGAGATCCGGCTTCAAAAAAGTACATAAATATCACTTAAGTGGTAATATCTTGAGACAGGGTTGCCAGATCTTCAATGTTCAAAGGTCTTTTGATAACCTAACCAACAATGGGTCGGATGGTGGATCCGGACATAGTTTACATACATTTAAGTGAGATCCGGCTTCAAAAAAGTACATCAATATCACTTAAGGGGCCATATCTCGAGACAGAGTTGCCAGATCTTCATTGTTTTGGAAACGTTGGAAAGGTCTTTTAATAACCTAACCAACGATGGGTCGGATGATGGATCCGGACATAGTTTACATACAGTTAAGTGAGATCCAAATATATGTGAAAACACATTTTTATACATAACTTTTGAACTACTTATCGAAACTTCAATCTGTATAAAACTCGATCTATGGGACCCTAAACCAAGTCGAATGCCACAAGTTCGGGTCAAATCGGTTCAGCCAGTGCCGAGAAACATGAGCTAGTTTGTTGGTCACATACATACATACACACACACATACACACACACATACACACACACATACACACACACATACACACAGACATTTGTTCAGTTTTCGATTCTGAGTCGATATGTATACATGAAGGTGGATCTACGACGTTTTTATACGAAGTTCATTTTTAGAGCAGGATTATAGCCTTACCTCAGTGAGGAAGGCAAAACTTATGTTGTTTGAAAAACTTTTTTTTGTGAATAAATATTATTTATTATTCTAAACCAGTGGTTCTCAGCCTGGGGTACATGCAACCCCGGGGGGTACCATGAGTGGTCTCAGGGGGTACCGGAAGAAAAACCCTGTAATGGCGTACATTTGAAAAATATCCACAATACATGTTTTCAAACGAAGTATCTAATGCTCGAGTTTTAGCAAAACGACTTCTCATTGCACATTTTGACCTGTAAAATTGCTCTCTGCATATAAAATGGGAGCTTTTCATACAAAATTGCCATGAACTTTTTCGAAAATCTGTCGATATCTTGGGATTGGATTTTTGCACAGAAAAACATATATTTTTTAAATTTTATATGTGTTAAAATTTAAGGTAGCTACAGTAGTGAAAGACAAACGAATTACTGAGATTTATTTTTTAAATAATTTTCAGATTTTACCTTATTTTGAACAATGTGTATCGAACCTTTCGTTGCATAAATATAAATTTTGAAAAAAAAAGAAATTTACGAAACATGATTTTTCCAAAGTGTTATTCATTTTTAGCATTTTTTTAAATTATTTATATTTTGTAAATTGTTGATCCTTTTTAAGTGCTACGTAATTATAAATATAAAATATTTTCATAATTTGAAATCATATATTTTACTAAAAAATATCAAAGAATACAATTCATGTTCTTTTGACATAAGTCGTGGCCTGTACTTAAGCAATGAAAGAATGAATCAAAAAATGTTCAAAAAAGAAGAGATAGGGTATTTGTCCCAATTTTGGGGCTACTAAGCCAAGCGCACTTTTTATTTGATGGATTCTCAAAGGCTGCCATAGGCAGCCTTGCTTATATTACATGAATAAGTTGGTTTTTAATGCTAATGCTCTTACTTAATCACATTTTTGGCGAAAATACTTTATATTTCTGTATAAGTCCGAAAAACTGAAACTTTTTTTGTCCCTATTTTGGGGATGTTGTTTCTAGCATACGACCTACTTTGTACATATTTTCGGCCTACCTTCTGATCGGTTGAAATCTCGAAGCACGTGGCGAACTTTTTTGACGTACGGTTCAGCCAAAGCTTGTACAGTGCCCAGGGTGGGGCAACATGGGGCAGTTGCCCCACCATCCTCGGAAATTTGTTCTAAAATTGGGCAGGGGGTGTCCATAAACGACGAAATTTTCAAAACTCTAATATTTTTGCCCCACCTTCCTTGAGGACCTGGGCACGCTAGTGTACAGTACAGAAGCACAAATTCGGTCGGCAAACATGCTCAATCATTGTGATGTTTTAAGCCACAAATCAACATTAGAACGATTGATTTCACTTGCATTACGTGCATAATTAGCTTGGACACGATTTATATCATTCTTTACGAGTTTTAAACATAATAAAACATTTGTTGCGTAGCCAAACAACAAGCCCGTAATATGCAAAAAAACACTGTAACTTGTGAGAAGCGCACACACACTGTCATAATTTGGAGAAGTGTCAAATGGACTGAATATAGAGTCATTCTTTCCGAAATGGACGAAGTTATTAATCAGTTATTTTATTAATTTCGTGGCAGTTGGGTGATTGTTTTTCCAACGGGATTGTGCAACCCATCAAAAAAACATATAGCCGGTGGATGGAGATTTGGGGGACGGTTCTCATTCGTGTGCTGAGCGATGAAAGCCGGACGCTGAGTGTCAACAAGCGGTAAGCAAAAGTGATGAAAATTTTCGCCCTAATGGGTAATTAGCGATTTGCCAAGAGAAGAGTGCTATTTTTATTGCTTTATTTCTCATTTAGAAGGAAAAAGTAAATTATTCTTGCCCACCAAAATGAAGATAATGACTGCACGTATCATTATCAAGTGGCAGAATTCTGCCAGATTTGGTGAAATGCTCAATTTCGTTGAATTAAGTTTGGTAGATCCAAAATAGGTACTAGGCCCAAAATAGGGACAAATACCGTATTACTCAACTAACCTTTTTTCGTGGTGAAAATGGTTGGACTATTTCTTTATTTATACAATGATTGAGAACAATTATAAGTAACTTTAAAACAGTGCATATCATTAAAATTTCATAAGTCCTTTTTAATGACAATTTTAAATAAAAAAAAAGTGTTTTGTAATCTTTGAGGATGAATTTTTGAGAGTTTCGAAAAAAAATATATTTCAAAATGGGTAGAAACCTTCAAATTTATTTCCATTTTAAGTAGATGAGATATCTTATTAATTTGGTTTAAAGGAAATTAAAAGTGTAAATCTTTTTGTTATGATTTTTTACCAATTTTTTTCTTGTAAACTTCAAACAAAGTAATTGTGGATTTTCAAATAAAGCATCAAACGCATTTTTGCTGAGATCCACTTGACGACATTAAATTTAATTCGCACATTTTCAACCTGAAATTTTGTAAAAATCACATTGCCAGATTTTTTCAGTAAAAAATTTTAAGCAACTTTTTATAAAGATTCATTTGAAAAAAACTGATTCGAAAAAATAGACTCAACACATGTTTTCAAACATCTCAAGTAACAAGCCAGTTTTTTTTTTAATTTAAATTCTTTCAATGTCACAGCAGTTTACGGTAACAGAACATTGAAACAAAAATTGGCGACATTTTTTTAATTTAAAATTTCTTTCAATAAATATTTTTAAATTCAGAATGTTAATAAAACTCTTTAGACTCTTTACTCTTTACTTGGCCAAGAAAAGGTTGAGAACCGCTGTTCTAAACTCATGTGAATTACTTTAAATGGGTCTTACTCATAATTTTTCAAAATGTTTACATATGCTCATATTTGTGGTGAAGACTCATGAAATAGCTCTCATGTGCATGAGACAAATAAAAAAAATAGTCTAAAAAAAATATTTGTATTTTAAATGAATAAAACTAATAATGAGCTTTTATAAATGAATGTGGAAATAAATAATAATTATTGCGAAGCGTCAAGAGTAATTATTAGCTATGAAAAAAGTTTAGAACTAGACCAAATGGCCAATAGAATGAGCAAAAAAACCTATACCATACCGAATCACAGGTCAGGTACCATTCAACCAAAACCACTTCTATTTTCTTTGTCTCCAGAGACGGTTCAAATCGGGTCAATCCCCGGGGTAACCTTTCCTCAACCTAACCCTGCTGGAAGCAACCAAAAAAACTCCAAACGAGCGAACCAATTTTGATGATGTCACACTTCTTCCTCTTCTCCTCGTTTTTTTTCTTCTGGTTGCCCTGGCATTGTTGTTTTTTTTGCTCATTGAACGAGAGTCAGCGGAGCAAAAAAGATGATAATTATATTTTCCCCAAACGTTTTTCCTCTCTTCTTCCTATTTTCCCAAAAAATCACCACGGCGAAGGTGTTCCGTATCTCGTTAAGGTGGTGGGCCATGTCACTTACTGCGACGAAATGCCGGCAACAATGGCAACGCTATCACGAGTGGAGGTTATGTCAATGGGCAGTGTTGCCAATTTGATGTTTTTTTCTTCCGTTGATTGCGTCTGGAAAAGTTTCGGTGAAAGCAAGCTAGAGACAATTTCGTTTTGGATCATTAAAATTTTGATTAAACTGTCATCAGCAGACTTTGGTGGGCCAAAAATAAAAACGAAAAGGAAAACCATTTTGCGAAAACGTGTTTCATCGAAAGATGAAAAAGAAAAATAAAGGCAAATTGGCAGGAAGATTGTAACGTCATTAGCGAGCCATAATCACCGTTCATTATGCTCGTGAAAGGTGCTCTTTTCAGGCAAATTGCACTTGAGCAATATTTGACACATTCAGTGCTGCCAGAAAATGTGGAAAGCATAACAGTGTTGCTGGCAAATTCGACTTCTTCAACCGTTTTTGGTGGCCCACTTTTAAATGCAATCTTGGCCGTGTCTGCCCGTGGCACGGTGAAAGTAAATCCTGTCGTGGAATTAAATTGCGAGCAGACAACCGTGCAGACGTGCCACGTCATCTTGAAGAGGCAGGTCGTCCTGTTTTTTTTTGCTCGTTTCTATGTTGCCTAGCTGTTTACCCTTCTTCATCCATCCATCATGTTTTCTGGCTGGGTGCTGAAATGGACGGGAGGGGTGGATGAGGTCAGTCGGAAAGAATGCCTCCCCCACCGCCCTCTTACTGAAGTAGTGACAGCCTGCTTGGGTTTGTAGTGCCGGATAGTACAATTCTTGTTATATTTTTCCTCTGATTTTCCTGTTCCTTTTTTTACTTGAGCACTGTGTCAGCTTATTTTTTCTCTGCGATATTTTATTGAAGATAAGCTTTGAGTTTTCCGAAACAGAGCATGTTAAGTTTATTTTAAATTTGATAAATGAGTTTTAATCAGATTTACTTGAAGAAAAGTCCTTGTCGTAACAATTTTGAAAATTTTACTAATGAATAAATATTGCAACTCGAAGGTTATTGCAACTTTAAGGATTCTGGTAAGTAGAGTAATAAAAATTTGATGGGCCAAACCAGATGTTAATCCCATGAAATATTTTACAAAATAAGTCGTAGTTTTGTCCAAAAAAATATTATCTTGATCTTGAAAGAAGATCCTAGGAAAAGATACACTTAATCAAGGCCTTCGATACTAAATAATATAGACTTTGGACAGTACTATTACCAACCAATTCGTCAGGAAATTTAACGTACAGATCAATACTTTTAGGTTTAAAATCCTTTTTTGGTTTAGACTGAATCAGATTTTCCGTAATAAATTTCATGGGATTAGCAGTAGGCTCGGCCCCACTGTGCGTTGGTTTGACAAAGTTTGGTGTCCTATAGAACGCTTTTAAGTCTCGAGATGTACTCGCATAAGTGCCAGATCTATGCTTTTTTCAGGCCTGTTCTCAGTAATTTTGATGAAAAAGTTGTACGGAACTGTCATGCACCCCATTGTTGGATGGATGATAATAATCTCTTTTCAATACAGCTTTCAGTTTGATGATTTGGCAACCCTATCTAGAGTATTAGCCATATAAGTGCTATTCAGATGCTCTTTAAAATGCTGGATACCGTAATGGGGCTAACCATAAACCACTTGGACACTTTTTGAAAATTTCGGACTCCCTCTCTTTCCCCTTATAGGCAATTGTCCATAAAATTTGAATAGACAATTTAACAATGGAAACATGCATAAAAATATTGATTTTCATCCATTTAAACCCTTAAAAAAATTAGTTCAAAAAATCTTAGATTCACATTTATTGAAAATCAAGTTCGTTCGGATACTAGTGGAAATATACCCTTCTTAATGAAACACCTTACTTCGTCATATAGAGAGTTTGATGATCGATTAAAGCTCCAAAAATACTATTTAGGCTATAAACTCACCAGCAACAGCACCGCCTCGAATAAGCACGCAAATTTATGCCACTCACTGGTCAGAAAGATCAAATTTAATGCACTTTTGATCATAATTTCTATTTTGCGAGACCATTCCTCATCATTTTGTTGGCACACCCATCCACACGCAAGATGAGAGCTGAACTGCTTAACGAAAGTCACCATCAATATCTTTTCACTTGCGCTAACGTTTTCAAAGCGCTTAAGATATGTAATTGCTTACAACTACCGACAACATGTTCTTTTGAACATTAGAAAGTCACTCACTTGAAAAATAATCCCGAAACATGTAAACAAATAGCAAGGGCCATCAAAAAACGTCTTTTGACGTTTAAATTTTGACGACTCATTCCAATCGAAGGCTGCAGAAATCCGAGCGAGAAGCTAAGGCAAATAAAGGGTGGCCACCAACACCACCAGCAGCGCCTGCTGGAGTGAACCAGTGATGCCAGGAAACTTTCTCTATAAATGTTACTTTTCGTGAGTGGAGTTGCGTTGGAGAATTTGAACGGTGTGCGTCGCGGTCATCACGCAGGATTTTCGTTGCCGTTTCCGTCTTTGTTGTCCCCCCGATTGTGTGTTTATTTCGATCCGGGCGGTTTCGCGTTTTCGCATTTTAGTTGGTTTTATCTTTCCACAGCCGGCTGTCTAAGATTAAATCATTTATGCTAAACTCAACACCAAATAACCGGGAATAGTCTCATCCGCATACTCCGACTGATTGCCTTGAGAATGCATAATACATCACACCATTAAACAAAATTTATTGATTATTGGGTCGCATCATCATCCTCTATGTTGAATCCTGGCCATTACCCTTACCCACTAACAAAATCCCAAGTAGAAGTAGTTTTCCGGCAAACGCGGGGGTGTGGATATCGTATAGAACCCACCCTTGGTAGCAGCCTGTGCTAACTAACATTCCCGTCCCATTCCCTCGAGATCTACAAACTGACATGGCGGGCGCCGTTGGTGGCCAACGACTGTTTCCTATTCGCACCGGCTCTAGTTTTGATGATCGCGATGTTTTATCTTTTCAGCGCATTCATGCATGCTGTTGATAAGGGAAACATCATTTGATCGTTGAAGCGTGTGACCGGTTGTGCTGATGGGATATTATGGTCCTGTTCAGCAACGGAGAAGGACAACCATGGGTGGTCTCTCATGCTCATGCTCATGCTCATGCTTTTCGTGAGTGCTCGCTTAAAATTTCATCACAGTTGGCAGCACTAGGCAGACCGCTGGAAGAAAAAAGAACTAAGCTGAAAATAGGAAAATGGGCGTGGCCCAATGCGTTCTCGTCTGATAAGAATACATTTGGGAAATATTTTTTTTTAAATGCTTGTAAATGGAATAGAATAAATTTAAGTAAAAGTGAAAATAAACAGAAATGTTCACAAAAAGTTGCTCTACTCGTTGTTGTACTTGGTTTTGGTAAATTTCAAAGAACACTCCAGATTATCCAGCATCACTCAAACACGACCGCTTATTAGGCTTAAAATAGGTATATTTCTTCTAGATGACACCGGAAAAAGCAGCTTCTTAATTTTTTTGAAATCAATGTAACTCGTTTTTATAAAATCAATGTAACTCGTCATGGATACAAGCAAACTCCTTATGTTTATGTATCATTTTTTTGCAATTGTCTGCTCTACAACTTTGTAGAACATTGCTACACTTTAAAAAATAACCCTGCAAAGTTAAAAAAACACAACATTTCAAAATGAAATTTTTGTTTTTTTATTCATAATTTATTTTTATTAGGTCCTTTTGGTGCTACGACCAGATTAGAAAGTGAAATTTTTGTTCCAAATGAAAAAATGACCCTTCTGGGTTAATGTAGATTCAAAAAATACATTAAATTTCCCTTAAAATGACTTCTTCCAAAAAAATTATAACAGTTAAGTAACGGAAAATGGCTTAGTTTTTAAAACTTTTTTTTTTTCGATGAAAAATATATTTATTCGGAATTCTGAGTACTCTCTTCGACACCATATTTCCATTTCATGAAGGCTACAAACTATTGAGAAAACATGTCTAGTTTTGCATGTTCAAAAATTGAAAAGGTCGTACCGCTACTCCGTCACGAGATATCAAATAAACGGATTCTCGGATTCGTGAACAGGGGGGCAAAAGTTACCCCTTAGGACAAAGTTTCACGCAAATCGAAGAGGGATTGGGGCCATTTTTTCCCGATTTCTCGTGAGTTGGTAGATCCAAAACTTAACCAAAAATTGACAAATTAAAAAAAAGGAAAAAAAAAGGAAAAATAATACAACAAAAGTAAGTATCTCGCGCATTGCATGGTGGATTCCCACATTTTTGCCCCCACCATTATACGAGTGGGTGACGAAAAGGATAAAGTTTTTTTTCCCGGAGAGAGAGCAGACAAACGGGCCCTTTTTGTAAATGAGATGGCGGAAATGAAAGTATCAGATCCAAAGTGCGAGAAGAAAGGAGCGCAACAAAAAAATCCGACAGGAAATGGATGGAATGTCGTGGGTGGGAGACGGGATACAAGGGGGAAGCCCCAAGAAACACCAACAACGAATAAAAATGACAGAATTGGGTCTCGCACGATGAGTGGCCGTTGGTTGAAGAGCGACACGAGATGCTTCAAAGATGAAGTGATGATTGGTCCGGGAAAATAGCTCACGAAAAGGGGGGAAAAACCTCCCGGAAAATCCCGGGAAGGATGCTGCTGCTGTTGTACACAGCAAGAGGGGTTCGGCGGGGAAATATTTGCGGGAGGGATGGAAAAATGTGCTTCAATGGGCACATTTTTTTGGCCTCCCAGTGGATTTCAGCTTTTTGGTGACCTCGTACAGGAAATGAAATGTCGTCCCAACTTTTGATGACAGAAGGGAAAGCACTGCTGCTGGTGCTTCAAGCTGGAGCATTTAATCGATATAATTCGATTAGACGAGGAAAAAATCAACACTTGAGGATAGCACACCGTTCTCTCTTGATTCAATTACTTTTATTAATGAAGGACTATTTGCATTAAAACACGTTTTGTTTGTAGGGTTTTATCAACAAAAATTGAGCCATTTTGACTGGTTGCACAAAAATAAATAAAATTTGGCAAACTTGGACTTTTCAATGTTTGTCGATTCATTGACAAAAAAAAATCTTATCTTTGAAACTAATATTGAAACAACTTGAATTATCATAACCTTTCCTAAGCCAATGGTAAAAGCCCTCTCCAAATTCCAATCGCGTTTCCGTCGTCTGTTTTTATCGCCATTTTGTTTGGGGTGCTCGTAAAAGTTCGATCTCTCCCCCGAAAAAACCTCATTCATCTTATCCCCAAAATGCGCTCCCTGTCCTTTCTCCTCTTTGTCATCCGCCGCCGCCCCTCCAACAAGGCAATTTTCAGGACAGGAAAAATCCTTCAATGGATGATGTTTTACTTTTCTTTTCTCCGTCCCCGGACTTATTTCTGGTCTGAAAATGGTCTGAGAAATCCACACAAGAAGCGAAATAAATCCAATCGAAACGACACCGTGTGGGAAAGTTCCCCGACGGTGCGGTCGTGTCGGAATGGCCACCGGTGCCAAACCTTCGGGGACCGATATTATTTTATGTGTCCTGCTAACGTCTTCTCATCTATTGAAAATAGTGGAGAGAATGGAGAGGAAGGAGGATGTCATCATTCCTGGCTAATATCTTCCTTTTTTTGCGGCGTGGGAGGGATTTAGTGGTGTAGCATTCAGATTTGATGATCTAAATGATTGGGCGTTGATTTTGGGGGTGCTTTGAGATGCTTTTGGGTTTATTGATGACCATTGTACTGCCCATAATTGAAAATTCGGCTATTATGCCAAATCAAGTATTCCGAGAAAAACGCGTTTCAGTGTTTGTCACAAAATCTGCGTCAAGGCAATTTCCCATAAGAGTGGCATATTAGCCGTTTGGTTTTTCGCATCGGCAGCCAAGTCCAAACACTATTTCAGCAAAATTCAAGTTGCAGAAGATGCGTTGGAACATCCTCTATCACCTGGTGCTAATATCTCGTTTTTGTCAAAAGTGGATATTAGCCGTTTTTTCAATGGTGGGCAGTGTAGTAAATGATATTAGTAAATCTTTCCTTGTTTTTGTAGGGAACCTACTTGAGGAATAATGGGGCTGGCAGTTAAAAAGCGAATTCAGTGACAGTTTATTTCTGAGCAGTTCTCTCACATTTCGGTCATTCGATTTTTTTGTAACTTTTTTGGTGCCTTCGGTAAGCCCAAAGAAGCCATTTTGCATCATTAGTTTGTCCATACAATTTTCCATACAAATTTGGCAGCTGGTCATACAAAAATGATGTATGAAAATTAAAAATCTGTATCTTTTGAAGGAATTTTTTGATCGATTTTGTGTCTTGGGAAAAGTTCTAGGTATGGAAACGGACTGCACTGGAAAAAAATGATACACGGTAAAAAAAATTTGAAAGATATTTTTATTTAACTTCCCGAGCAGGGGTAAATAACACGGGACTACCAAATGTTGGTATTACTTGGGCAAATAACAGCGACCAAAATGTGCCCTTGGTTGCCCAGTAATAGATGGTAAAATACCATGAAATCATACCAAAATCTTGTATGTGTAAGGGCACAACAATACCAAACCATGTTATTCCAAGGGTAAAATAATACCTCAAAATAAAACCATTTCAATACCAAGTTGAGGTCTTCTGGATTTTTGAACATTGCTTGAATACCAAAACTTGGTATTGCCATGGTTTTATTTTTAGGTATTCCCGCGCCCTTGGAAATAGTATTTTATGCAACAAGTTGCAAAAAGAGGATTTTTTCAGCACGAGTCGTACATTTATCCAACGAGGTTCACCGAGTTGGATAAATACGAAGAGTGCTGAAGAAATCAAGTTTTGCAACGAGTTCCATACAACATTTTTTGCAATTCCAAAAAACACACACTGAGTGAAATTTTATGTCAAATTTTCATGTATTTTGTCAAAAAACCGTTCAAATCCAAAAAAAATTGAAAAGTGTAACTTTTCGAAACAAGTGCTGAAAAGTTCAACTTTTCAGCACCCATTTGAGTGCTGAAAAGTAGAACTTTTCAGCATTTATTTTGAAAAGTGTTGCTATTCGGATCTGTTATTTTTGGTACAGAAAAGTAGGCTATTTCGTCGTTCAAGAATGACAGGAAAAGTAAGTAGTTTCACGACGGAATTGCAAAAATCATATTTTGGTATTTCTGTGGTCTTTCACATACATGATTTTGGTATGATTTCATGGTATTTTACCATCTTTTACTGGGCAACCAAGAGCACATTATGGTCGCTGGTATTTGAACAAGTAATACTAAAATTTGGTATTTTCATACCATTTTTAGTGCAGCAGTTGCAGTTAGTGAAAAAACTGAAATTATTCATATGCAACAGCCAAATCTACTCACCTGATGATTCCATGTTGTTATTAGTGATATTCTTCACCACACCGAATGCATTTGTCATTGATGAACGGCCTGTGCTTGAAGTTCTTGAAGCTTCTGTAAAATAACAAGATTGAAAAATAAGTATTATTAAAATGAAACTGAATTGAAATTCACCAAAATTCATTAATCTGTCGATTGACTCGTTTTTCAAAGTATTTGGTTATCCCGACCTAGAGATATTTCAACGTTTTTGAAAAAAAATATTAGTGGGTATATCAAACTAATTTTTAAAATCATCTTTAACATTTTTGGGTTTCAAGTGATTTTAGCGCAAAATTAATTAACTCGTAAAATTTTTTTTAGCAAATTTCCCATAGTTTCAGAGAAAATTGATGAAACCTTTCAATATTCAAATAATACCAAAATGTGCCATCCTGACTTAGAAAATTTTTCACAATTTCAAGTCATTTCTGTAGGGGGTATATCAAAAATGTTTAAAATACAGTTTGAAATTTCCGGTTTTGAATGAAAGCATTCGCTTTGAGAAATCATTTTAGCGCAAAATTAATTATTTTGTCAAAATTGGTCAAAATTTTCCCATAGTTTCAGAGGAATTTGATAAAACACTTAAATACCAAAATAATACCAAAATGTGCCATCCTGACTTAGAAAATTTTGCACAATTTCAAGTCATTTCTGTAGGGGGTATATCAAAAATGTTTAAAATAAAGTTTGAAATTTCCGGTTTTGAATGAAAGCATTCGCTTTGAGACATCATTTTAGCGCAAAATAATTATTTTGTCAAAATTGGTCAAAATTTTCCCATAGTTTCAGAGGAATTTGATAAAACACTTAAATACCAAAATAATACCAAAATGTGCCATCCTGACTTAGAAAATTTTGCACAATTTCAAGTCATTTCTGTAGGGGGTATATCAAAAATGTTTAAAATAAAGTTTGAAATTTCCGGTTTTGAATGAAAGCATTCGCTTTGAGACATCATTTTAGCGCAAAATTAATTATTTTGTCAAAATTGGTCAAAATTTTCCCATAGTTTCAGAGGAATTTGATAAAACACTGTAATACCAAAAGAATACCAAAATGTGGTGTTCGATCATTGACAAATTCTGCAATTTTGCAATATCAAAACAATACTTTAAATTGGTATGATACCACATTTTGCTCTTGCATAATCCTTAAGACAAATTTTAAAGGGTCCAGGAATACCAAAATTTGGTATTGATACCAGAGAAAGGTATTATTACGCATTTCCCTTGTTATTTACCCATGCTCGGGATTTTTGTCACTTAAGCTTGATTTGCAAAAAAAACACTATATTTTTTCATTTTCTGATATGGTTTAGAGGACGTCAAATGCCAACTTTTCAGAAATTTCCAGGTTGTGCAAAAAATCTCTGACCGAGTTATGAATTTTTAAACAGTTTTTTTTTCAAAAAATCGAACTATTGGTCGCAAAAAAATTTTCAACTTCATTTTCCGATGTAAAATCAAATTTACAATCAAAAAGTACTTTTTTGCAATTCCGTCTTGAAACTTCCTACTTTTCCTGTCATTCTCGCGTGACGAAACAGCCTACTTTTATCTACTTAAAATAACAGAATCGAATAGAAACACATTTCAAAACAAATGCTGAAAAGTTCTACTTTTCAGCACTGAAATGGATGCTGAAAAGTTGAACTATTCAGCACTAGTTTTGAAAAGTAATACTTTTCAACATTTATTTGATTTAAACGATTTATTGACAAAATACATGAACATTCGACTTATAATTTCACTCAATGGGTGTTTTTCAGAAATGCAAAAAATGTTGTATGGAACTCGTTGCAAACCTTGATTTTTTCAGCACTTGTCGTATTTATCCAACTCGGTGAACCTCGTTGGATAAATGTACGACACGTGCTTAAAAAATCTTCTTTTTGCAACTTGTTGCATAAACTACTATTGTCAAATTTTGTATGCAAAATTATATGGACAAACTAATGATGCAAAATGGCTTCTTTGGGCATGCCGAAGGCACCAAAAAAGTTTCAGACGGATTAAAGAATACAAAAAATAAAATTTAAAAAAGGCCGATTTTGTAGAGAATTGTTCCCATTTTTTTAACCAAACCAGACCTCTAGGCGTGCTTCGATCTAAAAATTCGCCAAAAATCATTTTTTTTACCAATGTTTGATCTTTAAAAACAATTGGAAAGAAGAACTCTGTGACTTTGCTAATGTTTTAAAAAATATAATTTTTTCATGAAAGATCATGAAAAAACTAGATTGACAAAAGATAATGATAGGAGGTGATAGAGTAAGCCAAAGTCTTCAGCTAAATTTTCAGCCAATTTGGTCCATCCCATCTCGAGATATCGTGGTACCCGTACTTACGTACATTAATTTGGTGTTTAGAGAAAAACGCTTACAGTCATCCCACATATTCGGAACACCCACAAATTCGGAACACCTTTGTGATAATTTGTCAATAGCATGCCAAATTCATCTTTCCTGGCGACCCTTCTATTTTTAGGACCTTCATTTGGACATTCTCTTGCTATTTCACTAGCAAAAGGAGTTCTTTTTGAATAAAAAACTGATTTTCGAGACTGTTTTGTTCAGTGCTGCAAAACACTGCCTCCAAATTGCCTGTTCCATAATTGTGGGATGTTATTGTGCCTGAATTTAACAGAGAGTTTCACAAAAAAGTTATCATACCATTTATAAAACATTATAAAGCTTTAGTTTCATTGCTTCCAGTGTGTGATTTTTGTGTCATTTTGTAGAAAATATGTACTCCTGGAGAGAACAAATGTTTGTGGATTTCAAGGGTCAAAGTTTTTCTTCAAAAACTTGATATAAAAGTGAAAATTTGCAGTTGTTTGAAAAAGCATTCGAAAGATCGCAACAAAAGCTTTCAAATGAAGGTAAAAGTAAATCATTAAGTTCAATGATCGATTTTCTATGATTTATTGAACATTGGCCGATCTGTAAACTGTTCCGACCAGAGCTGAAAATGTCAGGGGTCCTGACGCGAAAATCGGCGACGCATACACGATTTTTTCAGATCCATTTACTGAACCGCAAAACCATGACATAAAAAAACCCGGTGCAGTCGTGAGTGCCCTAGCTCATTGAACAGCTGCAATGCGAGGCAGTAGTCGACCAACGCTCATTCGACGTTGCACGCACACACATAAAGAAACAACTTTTTACACAAAAAGTTGATATTTATGCGTGGAAATGTAATTTTGAATGTATGTTATGGGTGTTTTAAGTGTTTTGCACAGTCTAGAACCATTCAATTTTTTAAAAATAGTCAAAATAGTGTTTAGAGAGGATTTTACGAGTCAGTCATACGACACGAATTGAGTGAGTGTAGCTCATTTTTTCACGTCTCTCATTCTCCAGCAGCCGACCGGCACGAGTAAGGCGGCAGTGGTTGAACGGACACAGTAGGCTTACAGTCACACGCTAGCAGTGAACTGACATTTTGGTTTGCTTCATGTGTACGCTGGGTTGGAAACATTTTGCAGGCCTGGTTCCGACTATGAGGGATGACTGTACAAAGTTTGATAGTTTGCCTTGCGCATGGCCAAATTTTGAGCTTTAATCCTCATGAAACTTTCAGGAGTGATGGAAAATCATCTTTTAAGTGGATTTAATAAATTTTCTGTAATATTTTTTTTGTGATTTTCTACAAAAAAAAAGTGTCCAGGGCATTCGTGGAAATACAATGTCCCATCCCAGAGGGTCCCGGAGTACCAAATCTTCTTAGCATGGTGCTCCCAACGAATACAACCAAATCTCGGAGCGTATGGTGGTGTGTCCCCACGCTTCTTCCTCCCCTGTCGATTCAGAATTGTGTTGTTGTTCGAACACTCTGTGCTCAAACTCAACCCAATTACGAGTCATCTCTGCGATACGGCTTTACGCAGTAGGCCTGGCCGCTTTAACGCTTGTGATGTTTCAATGCATTCCGATGCAATAGCGCACTACAAATGTTAATAAATGACAAGAAGAGTGCTAGGTGTCATCTAACCTAAGGCACTCTCCAGGATCCCTTCGAAAGATTGGCTGCGCTAGGGTCTGATTAGATTAGATTAGATTAGATTTTCTATCTTGTTCGTTTGTAAATGATATATGTTCGTTTGTAAATGATATATACATATATATACATATTATGTGCTAAACATTTATTTGAAAACTAGTTTAAACATGCATTCATACAACTATACAAGAAAATACATTTTGCATAAATTCAAGCATTGTCTATGGTCGCTCGCTCTCAAGTTGAATAGAGGGGGTGGCGTCATCCTAACCATATATGCTCTATAAAATTTCCAAACTAGATTTTTTTTTATTCAAGTACGTTTTCTGAAGTGCTTACCAATTGCTCTGAACTTTAGAGGAATCTTCATTATCTCGACAAGGAAAACACAAATCCCAACAAGATAACCGATTGTGGCCACCGCCCACAACGAAGTCAAATCCTTGTACTTGATCATTTGATCTTCCGGTCCAAGAAATGTCTCAAACTCTTCCTGCGAAATTGACCACCGATTAAACACTTTGTCCCAAATTCCTCCACTGGCCAAACGATCAATGCACTCTTGAAATCGTGCCGTAAATGGGCTGTACGTTGCAAAAGTATAAAACAGTTGGACCGACATCAGGCGTTCGTTGAGGATGTACGCCCGCCTATCATTGGTCTTCGGATTGTAGTTTTGTTTGCTTTGATACCAGTATTCGATAACCTTGCAGAAGCTAACTGTAGAATGCGTGTCCATCAGTTTAATTTTATACTTTGGATCATCTAGCACCTGCAGGTTAGGGTATTTAGTAAGTAAGGACTTCTCGAACGAGTTAACCACGAAGGGTTGTTTGATTCGGTCAAGATCAGCTAATGTTCTATAGTTTGGCTCATATTGCATCGAGCTTAAAAATGCAATTACTTTTGCAAGATATGCCTCCATAAGAAGAAAGCTAAGAATTTCAAACGTTAGACTAACAAATCTTGTGTGCTGCTTAATGAACTTCATTATGACTGGGTTGGATCGATCTGTAAGTTTATGCTTTAGCAAAAAATATCCTGCTATCATTATTACTATAATCCACACCGATACTCTAAAGGGTCGAAAAAGTTTAACAAATATTACCCTTTCATGACGTTTTGGTACAGTTACACATATATGCTCAATGTTCGGTAGAAATACTTGATCATAGTTAAACAATTCTAGTGAATATTTCAAAGAAAAATCGAACAATTTCCTCTGAGCTGAAATATCTGAATCATCAACCAATTCCTCAATATCGTCAGCAATCCTTCTATAACTTATGGTTCCATTCAGATGACCAACGATCGTTTGCACCAACTCAGCATCAATACCGGTTGCGGTATGCTCGTCAACATATCCATGAAAAGGTATTGCTGCATTGACGAGAATCTTGAAAACATACTGCTTGAAGTTGAGCAGTTTTGCTCCAAATAAATCGTTTACTGGGTTGGCCACTGAAATCACTTGATCACTGAAAAAGTCCATCAAGAAATATTGTAAGTAAAACTCATTGTGCTTCACAAAAAGAACACTTAAGCATCCATAGAACTTCAAAACATTTGCAATTTGTTGCCTAAGTTGAACACTATCGTCACGAAGAAACAGCACCACCTTTGTTCTCGATTGCCAAAGAGCACATTTGATCAGTTTCATCATTAATGTTTCAACATCATTATTGAATGTTTGCCAATAGCATAGCATAGCATAGCATAACGGGTCTGCACCACGCTGTAGGGGGTGCCACAATGGTCAATTCTATATTCTTAGACAATTTGCTTGCTGCCCGGTACAAACAAAAATATCAAAGAACGTAAATTTCCACACTGTGCTCCAAGGCCACGCCCATACAGTCCCGTGGGGATATGGGAGGGGATGTTTTTTGTTGTTCACTAGTGGCAAAAGTGCAGGGAACCCATGCGACTTTTAAAAGTGAACGGAATATTTTTGGGAGGCTTGGAATGGGGGTAAGTGGAATTTCATCGGGCCAATGAAAAATAATGATTTCGTTTTGTCTTTAATGTGTTGTTGGATTGTCAGTGTACGTGTTAGTCTGTTGTGAAATGTTTTATAGATGTAATATAATGTAAAGTTATATGGATTAAAATATTGTAATACAGTGCAATATAATGTATTATAATGAGATATAATGTATAAGGACCATTCACAAACCGAGTGGACACTTTTTGGAAATTTCAAACCCCCCTCCCCCACATCGTGGACAATTTCCATACAAATAAATCTTTTTTGTATGGAGCGTGGACAATCGCCAAAACCGCCCCCACCCCCCTAAGGTGTCCACGTAGTTTATGGATGGTCCTATTTAATGTTATATAATGTAATGTAATGCAAAATAGGATAAATCGAACCTGAAAATTTTATTGACAGCTGGAGCAACAATGATAGCGAGAAGATCGACAGCCAGGGGGTTCACTGTAATTTATATCATGATAAATAATGTTATGTAATGTTATTTGATGTTATATAATGAAATATAATGTTATATGATGTAAATAATAATTTATAATGAGATATAATATATAATGGAATATAGTGTATATAATGGAATATAATGAAATATAATATATATATAATGGAATATGATGTATACAATGAAATATAATGGAATATAATGTATACAATGAAATATAATGTTATATAATGTATATAATGGAATATAATGAGATATAATGTATATAACGGAATATAATGAATTATAATGTATATAATTGAATAGAATGAAATATAATGTATACAATGAAATATAATGTTATATAATGTAATATAATGAAATATAATGTATATAATGAAATATAATGTTATATAATGTATATGATGAAATATAATGTATAAAACAGAATAAAATGAAATATAATGTATATAATGGAATATAATGAAATATAATGTATATACCGGAATATAATGAAATATAATGTATATAATGGAATAGAATGAAATATAATGTATATAATGTAATATAATGTAAAAATAAACAATATATGGAATCATCGATAAACAACTTGAACTGTTGGTTTTTTTTTTTTTTTATTTTATTTTATTTTATTTTATTTTATTTTTTTTTTTATTTTTTTTTTTTTTTTAACGTGGTTTATGGGTGGTCCCCATGTTAGATACTCATATCTACATTGATCGTTAACTGTTATTTAAATGATTGTCCCGTTAAGTATTGGATTTAATTAAAACTCATGCATTTGTTTTTATTTATGCGTCTCCTTTATTTTAGAACCATTTTTCGTCGCCAGACTCTGCTGACTCCTCCTTCTCCAGTATTTCATCAATTTTTCCGTTCATTTTCGTCTTGTCCTGCGCCAACAGCTCGAAATCCTCCAGATCCATATCTTCGTACCTCGCCATGTTCTCGGCTATGATGTCCAGCCAGGTAAAGGCAGGCCTCCCCTTTTTCCGATAGTTCTTCTTATACTTTGCTGCCAGCTGAAGCAGGTGTGAATCGCTCATCCTTTCAAGGTGGGCCCAGAACCTCATCTGAAGAGCACGTATCCTTTTCGTGATTGTTTTACCATCAAGCAGTTTTTTTGGGTCCACTTCTTTATCTGCATTGTCCGGATCCACACACAGCTTGGCCAGTTCATTAATAATCTGCCTTTCGTACCTCCTAAGAGACATACGTGACCGCTTCGTTAGTACGGACATCTGCGCCCCGTAGTACATAGTAGGAGCTACGATAGTTTCATACAACATTTTGCCGATCTCTGGTGTTGGTTTGTTTTCCCTAGCGAACTGCATGACCATTTTTGAGGCTTTCACGGCCTTCTGACATCTTGATCTCAGCGTTTTTGCTCTGCAGAGTTTGTCGGTGATAGTTATACCCAGGTATGTCAATTCCTTTGCTAACTCGTACACGGTTCCTCCTAGCGTTATGTTCGCTGGTACGTCGCCACCTGGTGATCGAATCAAAACCTTAGATTTATCGGGGTTGGCGTTGAGGTTAACCTCCTTCAACCGATTCTGCATAGCTGTCACCAGCAAATCCAGCGATGAGGAGCTGTTAGCCAGGATTAGCACGTCATCAGCATACACTAGTACCAGTGGGAAACTAATCCTTCTGTGTTGATCGAGAACAAATCCACCATTTAGATCAAACTCAACTTTCCGCAACACGAACTCCAAAATTAGATCAAACAGCACCGGGGACAGCGGGCACCCCTGCTTAATGCCCTTCTTTCTGATCTCTCGGAGGGAGATCTGACCCTCCCACAAAGTCTGGAAAGATTCACCTCTCATGCACTCTACTATTCTCGCTGTGAGCTCACGGGGAACATTTTTCTTGTCCAACACCTCCTCCAGATCTTTCAAGGACACATTGTCAAACGCCTTCGATATGTCCAGCCCCATGACGTAAAGGTCGTCTCCCGCGTTCCATTTTTCCTCTAGGATTCGTTTCGCCACAAATATGTGGTGGAGCGTGGAACGTCCTTGAAGGAATGCCGCCTGGTGATTCCCGATGATCTCTGCATTCTCTAGTAACGCGTCCAGCAGCCACGACGCATACAGCTTGTAGCCGATGCTACTCAAAGATATTCTTCTATAATCTCCGACACATTTCGGACGGGCCACTTTAGGTATCGGTACCATCATCGTTTCCCTCCAGCCATCTGGTACCTCATTCTCATCCCAAACTCTTGCGAGGATGTCCTTGAGCTCTTGAATGGTCCCGCTATCCGCATACTTAATCAGCTCCGCATTTATGCCATCCATACCCGGCGCTTTCCCGTTCTTTAGCTCCTTGATCAAACGATCGATTGTTCCACTCCGCGGTTGGGGGGCCGACCCTGTATTATCTAGCTTTGGAGGTAACAGGTCTGGTCCACTGTCTCCAAATAACCATTTTTTCATAGATATACAGGGGGTCACTGTACGGCTCGCTTTCTTCTTGTGTACTTCATGAACTTGTGCGTCAAGTTCCTTTTCTCCTGCAGCGTAACATCTTTTACCTCCTCAAAAAACCGTTTCTGCTTTTCGTTCTCTTTGTGGGCGCACAATTTTCCAAATCTGCATTTCGATGCCTTCAGATTTTTCAAAGCTTGTTGATCGTATGGATGCATCTTAACCCTTGTCGTCCACTTTTTTACGTCCGCGAAGGATTTTCTTCTATCTGGGGATAGTGGAACATTGTGTAACCTCGAGATAGAGTTAACCGCTGCCTTTTTAATCTTCGCCACAAAAGAGTTCCAAACATCAGTTGTACTGCCTGCCGCCACGTTCACCTTTTCTGCCTGTAATTCCTTTTGGTACCGCTCTCTAAATCGTAGGTCCTGCAACAGCTGAACATTCCAATCCTGCCGCCTTCCGATACTGCTGCTCATGCTTGCCCGTAACGGGTTTTCGGCGTCCTGTATTCGTAGCAAAGCTACAATCATCTTGTGATCCGTGCAGACGGCAGAGTTCCACGCGGCTTTGATCCTTTTCAAAAATATTCTGGATCTCCTTGTCGTCATGATATGATCAATTTGCGATGATCGATTACCAGACGCCCATGTTGTGATGAGTGAATTGTCCGCCATTGTACTCCTTAGGCATAGATTGTGTCGCTTGACGAAAAACTTCAACTGTAATCCATTCGGATTACAGATAGAGTGTCCCACAAACTTTCCTACATAAATCCTCTCATCCTCGTCCAAGTCATCGCTTCCGATCTGTGCATTCATGTCGCCTAGCACGATCATCTTGTTTACGTTTACGATTTTTGAGATGCAGCCGCCCAGTTCTCCAAGGAACTTCGAGTAACCGGAGTTAGGAGCATGGATGTTGACGATGGAGATTTCCGCTGGTCCTTTGCTGGTGGGTATAATCGTCTCGATCAGCTGGATGTTGTCTGCTGTGTTTTCCAATTTGACAATTGAGACGTCAAGTTCCTTACGCACTAGAAAAGCAAGTCCTCGGGATTTGTTGTTTTTGTGTTTTGAAATAAGCCAGATAAAGTCCCTTGTCTCGATCCTTTCAGCTTCCACGTTTACTTCTTGAAGACATGCAAAATGCACGTTTGCCTTGAGGAGCTGATCATTTATCACGTCCCGCTTATTTCTCTCGCAGCAACCTCTCACGTTCCAACTGCAGATCTTCGCCATACTCTCGCCATCAAATTCCTTTCGAGGTGGTAGTATGGTCGTTGTGGCTAGAGGTTTCTTGATGTACTCTTTGTAAATCTTTACAATTCCGTTTATCATAACAGCGTTTCCAGGGCCTTTCACCACACAAAGCAGCAGTTTTTTTCGATGACCGTCGGTTGCCTCGGGCCGTACATTATTGAATGTTTGCCAATCGACTAAAATCAGTGATAACTTTCGAGTTGATTTTGACTTTGGGTAATGCTTTTCAAAATTACCATCGATATGCTGCACAGTAACTTGATAACTCTTGGAAATTTCGCGAAAAGTTTTTTCAAGAACGGAATCGTGAAGATCCACAAAGGCCACGTCATGAATTCCTGAATCGGACCTTGTCAGACCGGTAACGATGTCCTGCACCAGGTAAGAGATTTCATCCTGGACATCTGCATTGGCCAAACAGTAAAAGATGGAGATGAGAGTTATCACTTTTAACGTGTTCATGGCTGAAGTGGTTGGACTCAATTGACGAGACACTTTGACTGTGCTTGTTGTATCTATGGCAAACTTATATTCGAACTACCACACCAAAACTGTATTTGAGCAAATTGCTTTGTTTTTCACTCAAAATATATCATCAATATCTGTAACAGTTGTTGTTATTCACAAACTCTTCAAGGTTGTTGATGGTGTAATTCTCTCTTGTAGCAATGACAGTCAATGATGGTTCTGAATTTAGGATCCAGAAATATAGGTCATTCCAGGTCAACTGAGTACACTTTTTTCTATCGATAGTTAACGGAAATCTCAAGTTTGGTGCTGATTAGACCATCCCTCTATTTTTGGCACTGCCCTCTTATTTGACGATTTTCTAAAAAAAAAAATTTTCTTTTAATCATAACTTTGCAACTATTTGAGCAAAAGACTTTCTAAAGTTTGCATTTTATAGAAAAATGTCCAAGGAGTTCGATTAAAAAAAATGTTTTAACCCTTAAACGCCCACTAATATTATATTTTAACGTTTAACGTTGACCAATTCCTTATGTTTTTATTTGTTTTATTTCATCATCATCGTGTTCCCCAGACAATTTTACATAATAATCAATGTAGACCTCAAACTAAAATGAACTATTGGCGAGATACAGCGATTTTTCTGAAAAAAGTTTGATTTTGCGCTGCACTCTGTCCTATGAATTTAAATCCGAAATAAGTTTTTCACATATAAAAACCGAGCTATGCGTGATTCGTCCTTTTTGTTGAAAAGTATACACCATGTACTTCCAAGTGCTGCGTAAAATCATACTTTTTCAGTGAAATCGCTGTATCTCGCCAGTAGTTCATTTTAGTTTGAGATCTACATTGATTATTATGTAAAATTGTCCGGGGAACATGATGGTGATAAAATAAATCAAATAAAAATATAAGGAATAGGCCAAAACTGTATTTTTATTTTATTTACAAAGTTATGATTAAAGAACAAAAAAAGTATTTTTAGAAAATCGTCAAAAACGAGGGCGGCGCCAAAAATAGAAGGATGGTCACATCAGCACCAAACTTGGAATTTCTGTTAACTATCGATAAACGAACGTTTCCTCCAAGTTTGGTCCAAATCGGTGAAAGTCGAGTCCAAAAGTGAACTCAATTGAGATGGAATGACCCATATTTATTTATGACTTTTTTCTAAAAACAGTAGACTTCCTCCTTTAACATTAGAAGTTATGATTCGAAATTTTTAAATTAAATCAACTCTTGACATTCTAAGGCTTGTCATTTCTCAATCAAACTTATTTTTTAAATTTTAAAATGTAAAGGAAAATTTGTTCCCAGTCCAAATCTGATAATCTCTTAAAGTATTTAGTTTATCCCACCACAGATAGACAGTGACGGCTCCCTTCAACCTTCCCGAGGGGAAAAAACTTCAGCACAACAAAAGTAAACACAAAGTAACAGAAACTTTAACACCCCCCCCCCCTTTCTCGCTTTGAATAGAAATCGACCAGATTATGGTAATGATGATTGCGATGGAGGCCAACTTCCTTATAACAGTGCTCGTAGTGGCTTTTTGTCTTGTCTGCCAGCTGAGTTGCTGCCACTGCTGCTCTCTTTTCAAGGATTGCCGGCTGAACTTGGCTCGAGTTTCCCTCGAGTACCCTTGAGACTTGAAGCCTGCCTCGTGTGGGATTTTTTCCCTGCTCCAAACAAAAAAAAGGACCAAAAATGGAAAACAACAGGCCGAACGGACCCTGGAATGAAATTATTGTCAAATATTTGCGATACTTCATGCAAATATGTACAGAAACAGATGATACGGGGTCCGTGTGGTCTCTCCGGCAAAGCTGAAACATTTGAGAAACATATGAACTTTATCCTCCTCCTCCACGATATTCATACATGTCAGAGAGAGTGGAGAAAACTTTCAATCCGTGGGATGGGAAATTTGCCATTATTTTTGCTCGTCTGTTTCGTTTACCATTGCCTTATAGTCATGCGAAATTCAACCCAAAAATTGCTGTTTTGCACAAACATATGGTACCAAAATAACGAATGGAGCATTTTCAAGGAGGGACATTCTCTTGGAAAACGGCAACAAGTTTTTTTTTCTACTTTATTTAATATTAGTTTACAAGGGTTGTTAATGATTACACAGTCGCAGTTTTAGGAACATTTATGGGGTTTAGCTTAGTGACCCAAAACAAAACAAATTAAAAATTATTCGAATGGTACAAAAATAACTGCGCAGTAGGGTGCTAAGAAAAGCTGAAAATTTTGGAAAATATCAAAATATGCCGTTTATCCGAACTAACTCAACTTTTGCTTTTTGTGACCTAATGCTGACTCGATTCAAAAATAAGTAGCTGTGCTCATTTTGAGCCAAATCGGTTAAGGTTTAAGGGTCCCTATGAATTATTGAAAGTTGTATGGGAAAATTTGCAAAAAATATGTCCAGATCTACCTATCCGGATGGGTATTAGAAAGATATTTCCAACGAGTCTAAAAAAATGAAGATCTGACAAACTTATCAAAAGTTATGATCACTTAAGTGTTAGTTATATATTTTCCGGAACCGGTAAGTCACTTGGCCTATATATCAATATTTGTGATCAAAGTACTAATGCAACACGGACCATCCTGATTGGTTTAAATTCGCGGGAGATACAGGTCGTCAAAGTTGGGGTCTTAAAAAGGTCTTTTTCGGGTTGTAGCCGATTCATGGTGGTCACAGTGACCAAATCCGGTTTTCCAGGTTGGTTTCGGAAAGGGGACGTTCTAAGGCAGGGGTGCCCAACCTTTTGGCCCTGCGGGCCAGATCTGATTTTTCTGAAACAGTGGCGGGCCGGAACTAATGTTGGTAAAAGTTCAAAAAAAAAAAATTAAAAAAATAAACTAGTGATAACTATCAAATATGTCTTTATTTCATTTATTTTTATGTTGTTTTGGTTAAAATTGTATTGAAGTTGTTTTTGTGGATTAACATTAAATACCCTGATATCATTAACAAAAAAACATTCAATTCTCGTTGCTGCATTTTTTTAAGTTTGAAAAATCAACGAGACAGGATAAAATTTATTGAAACGAAGCATGGATTCAAATCATCTTTACGAAAAAACAATTTTTGCGTTGTTATGCACCTTTATTTAAATATTTTACAAATCATTTCAAAATGAATTTTAATTCAAAAAATTTAGAAAAGGTGGAGAAAAATAGATATCTGATAAATTTAATTCGTCATTCTTAAATTTTCTTAGAATTATTGAAGCAAATGAAAAAAAAATGCTGTCTGATTTCTTGACTAATTTTGAAAGATTTTTTAATATTTAAAAAATATGTACAGTGACTTTAATTTTGATAAGATTCATTTGCTTTTTTGAAGCTTTTTTTCAGCTAACTTTATAATTAAAAATATGTTCTGAAATAATACATTATTTTTGCTTACTCATTTATGAAAAATCAATTTCGATCAAAATCTTCAAAAATGTAACAATTCATTTAGAAGTAAAAACAGCCAACACTTTAATAAACAAAAAAAAAATACAAACAAATGTGTGAGAAGTAACGTAATTTTTAAATGCTCCCCACTGCTCACCATTTCTACAACTGCACTACAGCTGTAAACATAAACAAAGTACAAGGCTATGTTCAAGCTCAAGCGTGACATATTTTTTGCTGCTGAAGTAACTTGTTTTGAAACATTTTGGATCTGTTGATATCAAAGATTTCGCTGAAAAATTAAGTGCTTCGTGCATTTTTTGTTTGTAGACTAAACGATGGGCGCCCAAAAGAGGCCATTTTTGTTTTTCACGTGACGAAAAATTAAGTCAGAAGTGGGTGGAATTATGGGAATCAGAAGAGCAACCGAATGGAAGTTCCTAGATAATGTATCTTTGAAGCGCAGTGATAATATCCGAGTAAGATTTTTCAATATTAGTTGGCAGGTTACAGATCGATTAAAGTACTTACCACTTCTTGGTATCATTTTGCGAACAGTAAATTGGTTCCGTTTTGACAGTTCTAAATTGAGGCCGCTTTGTGAACCACTATTCTGCACCCAGGTCTGAAGGCAACAAATTTTTTTTGAAGGTGTGATAATTTTGACTATTTTTAATCCGTTTTTCGAAGTTCTAACCCCTAAAACTCAATTATTGCTTTATACACTACACAGAAAAAAAATGTAAATTTGGAAGCTGTAATTTTGGAAGGTTGAATATTACCTCTTTTATGATGTAATTTTACCTCAATTTAGACTGAAAAAGTGACATTACACCAGAATAGTGGTAAAATTACACATTTCCAGAGGTAAAATAACACCTTTTTTCTGACATAAAAGATGTGCCCCTTCCCAGATGTAATATTACCATGATTTTTTTTTCTGTGTATGTAACTAACCAAACATGGTCAGAGTAACGATAAATAGCAGAGTTTTAAAAACAAATTGTGTTTTTGATGATTTATACGTTTTTTTTTTTAAATTTTGAGTATGCCATCAAATCGGTTGTCCAATTTTACATACAAGTTCTCTAAAAAATGTCTCAAATTTCTATCTCATCACCGTTTCAGGCTGCAAATAATTGAAAAACATGTCTTTTTTCGAATGTTCAAAAATGGAAGGGGTCGTACCGCCCCTCCATCACGAGATATAAAAAACGGACCTCGGTTGCGTGATCAAAGACAAAAGTTAACTTTAGGACAAAGTTTCAAGCAAATCGAGCAGGGGTCGGAGAACTTTTCCCGATTTCGTGTGAGTTGGTAGAGAAATACCCTATAAAGAGAACTCCTCGCTAGCTTTCCCTGTGCTGGAAATGGCCGACGAAGGGGCTTCGGCTATGCAAGAGGAAGTCTAGAATGTGAAGTTTGAAAAATGAACGGACGTCCGACGTCCTTGTGCTCGGTTCAATGGAATGCTGCAGGATATGTGAACCCTTGATGCGCAAGGAATGTTTCTTGATTTTTTTTTTATATTAATGTTTATTTCAAACCATCGACCCGCAAGTCAAGGGTTATCCAACCCAACCTCGAACCCGTACCCGTCATAGCACGGGTCCCGTTGCAATTGAGGATGGAAATAGCCCCACATCCAGCGTAATCCAGTGCAGGAGAAAAAAAAGAATCCTCCAGAAGGTGAAGGATTTTCCCCAGCTTGTTTGTCTAACGCGAACAGACGCGGGCAAACGATATTTATAGATCGATGGTTTTTCGTTTAGGTTTACAGTTTTTTTTTCTCTCTCACTCCTTGTTCCACGTGAAGGACCCTTCACTCTTGGAGGGCCATTGCTCTTTGCTGGATATGGCTTACTAAATGGTGGAACTGGGGTTGGGAAAGTATAGGCATTCCATCGATTTATCATCAATATGTGGGCTGAGGTGATTTTTATGGGATTCAATATTGGCTCAAACTCAGATTGTTTTTCTTCTTAGTAAATTGATAACTATTAGAATCAATTGTGTATTCCAATGAGATGGAAATGATTTCTATGATTTTATTGTTTTGTTAAATGAAAGCTGCTGTATACAAAAAAGCAGTATTTAGGCTGCTTGTAAACGGCCAAAGTGCAGATATTTTTACATTATTTTATGAAATGTCCAACTTTTGATAGACAGTGTCATTTTGAACACATATAAGAAGTTTCCCAGCGTACAGCCAGCAACAAATGTATGACGCAAAGTAACTTCAAGTGTTCGTTAAAGAGCACCTGTTATAGAGAACCACTTCCAAAGTCTTATCTCTTGGAGCACCTCACCGAGGTAAACAACTTACTTCCGATGAAGGTATAAATTATTCCACTCTCTCCGCCGCTACTGTCACTATTGTATCAGCAAAGTTATCGACTCAGCTCCTCGTCATGAAGTTTCTCCTGGCCAGTGCCACTCTGTTGGCCACCTTCGCCGTGCTCATCCTCGCCGACAGCAACCAGTGGGGCCGTCGAGTTTCCGGCGACCGTCTGCTGAACCGAACCACGGTCGTGAATAATTCCCTCCCGGTTCCGATCAAGACCGCCGTCGTCCAGTACCTGCCACCGGTAAGATCCGCTCGCTGACCATTCCGGTGTCGTTGCTAATCTAGCGATAAATTTCGGGTTCCCACACCCAACAAAAAATTACAGCCCGGCGTCCGACCACCGAACGTGACCTACATCGTGGCCAGGGATAACGTGAAAAATCCGGGCCAGGGCGGTTTGGCCGCGCTCATCTCGGGCGGGATCAACCAAACCCATGCCACGGTTAAGCTGAGCTCCCGGCCCAGCTTGGGTTTCAACTTTACGGTGGAGATTTACGGCCGGTAGGGATTGACAGACTGGGATGGAGTGGAGTTGAAGAGAAAAGTTTTGCAATAGTTTGTGGAAGAGTTCGAAGTTGGGATAAATTCCCAAGTAACAATTTAAGTTTTAAAACGATCTAGAAGAGATTATTAAGAGTCGTTGGCCAAAAATGGTTATAAAACATTTTAGTCCTACATGCTGTATTAAACACGAGTTAAAGCTGAGGTAAGTGCAAAGTGGACTATTTTAGGAGGTTATGAAGATCAATTTTCAAGGATGTTTTAAAACGATATAATCTAGCAGATAAGTTTTAGCAATGTCTTCAAAGACTCTTGCTGAATTAAATAAATCTTGTGTAAATGATAAATGGTTTTGGAGTATCCTGGAAGACTTCTTAGCAACTGAAATAAATCAAGATATAAATGGAACAGCTCTTGAAGAAAACCAAACGTGCCTTAACTAGATCTTATTGAATTCAAAAATATTATCATCAAAACCATTCTGTCTTATAGTGTACCCTACTTGATAAACAAGTATTAGAAAATTGTACAAGACAAAAATTTACAAGAAAAATGCTATATTGAAAAATAAAACATGCATAATTTAGTGAACATATCCAAAAAGTTCATGCCATTAAAAAATTATCGAATAATTTTTCAAGATGCCTCGAAAAAATACTGCTCGCCTTGTTGAATCTATAATTAACCTACAAGATTTTCATGCCAAAATACGTTTAATTTCTGATATCTCTCAAATATTCAACATGGCTGCGATTTTTTGCCCAATTTCTTGCCTCTCAATATGGCGAAAATCGTTAAACCATTCTTTTCTTGATTAAAACCATGTTAAATGTAATTATTCTAAGCATGCTCTTGGTCGGGACTTCTGAAGAACTGTAGGACTTGTGAAATACTTGATATTGCTTTAACCAAGGCTAAATCACACATTGCACTGGCCGTAGCGCATGCTTGTATCGATGGTGGAAAATAGATCCGGGTAGTGAAAATTTCTGGACCAACACGGGAAAAGGGTGGACAAAAATTTCGACTGTGTAGCTAATTTTCAGGTTCACATTACTCGGACATTCAAACAACAGCAATCCTCTCCAGCTTTCTTCCGCAAAGGGGATTTAGATGAGTAGTTACCTGTTGTCTAAGAGCTTTAATAATAATTGTTCCAAATTTGCATGCGCCCTTTTTGATTGTTGCTGTAGATTTGATCATAATTTTCTCTCTAAATAAATAAAGACAATAATAGCTCTGTTTTTTATTCATATAACATTAACAATACTGCGGAAAAACATACTACATGACAAAACGTATTCCAAAGTGTCAATTATTTGGTTTGGCTTTATTTTGTCACATATTCTATATTTCACTTTATCATGAACATGATCATGGTTTTCGTCGCTTTTTCTTTATTTCACATACACATTTACAACGTTTGTCATAGGTTTCATCCGCCACAGAAAAAATAATCACAAATAACACTTTTTATTCTCTTATTAATCGATCACCTAACCTCTAAACTGCACTGAACAAACTGAGCGTAGCAATACATGCAACAAAATATTCATGGTTTTAATTAAGCCATTTCTAAAACTAAAGAGTTTTAATCTTATCTTCAGGAAGCCGTTGTGAATTTAAAACATTCTTGAACAAATCAACTTATTCTTGGACAAGAAAATGCCGTTTTGGATGTTGAAATAGTTAATTTGAACGCTAGTCAGGTTAATAATAAAAAAAAACACATTTCCTGCCTCGTTAGTTTTCATCCAATGATGGATTACGAATCAGCATAGACATTGCACAACACTAATTTTCTTCAATCCTCAGAAAAAATCACAAACTAGGGACGGCATGGTTCGACTGCTCCTTGAATAATTTTAACCGCAAACAAATCACTTTTCACTTTAAATGGTTTTCACAGAGATAGCAACAATAATGGTAACGGAATTTTTCTTTCATAATCTGTAAATTCACACAAAATGTCTCCTGCAACTGCGCTGCTGCTGCTGCTCCATGATTGAAATGTTGCTTTTGACAGCTAAAGTCCTACGGTTTTGGAACATGCAACTACTAGCACAATTGGTATTAAGATGGTTTTATTTGAGTCACTAAAAGAATGCTTGAAAATCTTATTTAAACTAATAAATAAAACTGTTTCGACAGTCTTGAAAACCTACTAGAAAAGTTTTCAAGATATCTTGAAAGAAAAGCGAGGATAGAACTTGATAGGATAATTCAAAGTTGTTATGAAACTTGGTAACATTTTCCAAAGCTTTAATAAAACTTGTGAAGAGTATTAGGCAAATCGTTTACTTGGGTTGGGGGATTAAAAAAAAAGTTATGCAAATAAAGTCTAAGAAAATGTCTAGTTTTTCAATTTCAAATAAATATTGAAAAAGTTTTTATTTAGATACATACTGCACAATTGCTACAGGTACAGTAGACACACTCTTAATTGGGCTTATCAGACTCATTTATACATGTCGACGCAGAATCAAACCTAGAAAAATAACATGTTTGTTATCGTGATTGTCAAGGGGTTTCCAGCATCAAAGATTACTAACCAGTCTGAATGGAATTACCAGGATTACCGGCAAAATGTCACAGCTTACTTTTAATTTGCCAGAACTACTTGGGATTGCCAGAAACTACACTGAATTGCTCAAAATTAATTAGAATTACTTGGAATTACTGACTAACTTTCAGCATGTTAAAAAAATGATTTGGATTGACTGAAAGCTGTCAAAAGCACAGCATTTGAATTAGCACACATTTGAAGTGGCGAATTTCTAAAAAGCTACTCTGTACTTCTTACAACTATAAAAGATACCATCAAAGAAAAGAAACCAGCAAACATAAACAAACAAATGTCAAACACCCTTTAAGGGGTAACTTGACTTGCCACCCTGGCAATATTTACGCTTTGATTTTTTGATTTTTTTAACGATGGATATCAAAAATCCAAGAATGTAAGCTAGTTGTATACATTTTTGTTAATATTTGGTGAAAGTTTGATGCAATTTGGATGATTTTTAGGAAAACTGAGTGGTCCATAAACAACGTAGTTTTGAAAAATAGAGTATTTTGCTTTTGTAACGCAAGTTTCCCGTTATGAACCTAACAATATGGGTATCAAAATTCATGATTTTGAAGCACCAACTCAAAACTGGTCTTTAGGAATGCTTTGGTGGCCACTGGCCAAACGGAACCGGTTCCGGAGAATTCCGGGGAACCTACGGAGTGGTCAATACTTTATCAAACAAAAACCAGCCAAACAGGATTCAAATTACAGCGCATCCAACATCATTTTCATTTATGATCACCAGAACCGATATTGAACCGACCTGGCCACTTTGGCACCGGTTCCAAGTTCCCCAGCGGAACTCGGAATATGGCCAACCACGCAATTATTCCGGAGTTATTTTTGTTCAAGCAATATGGGTGTCAAAGTTCACAATTTTTAACAGCTTCGTTTTGCAAATGAGAAGTTCTATGCAAGCCATGAGAAAGGGAAACTATTGACAACCTGAAGAAATTTTCAAAACAAAAATAATCCATAGGACGGTTGGGGAGGTTGGGGGAGCTCTTGCCTTAAGGGGTTACATACATGTAGAAAATCACAAAATTTCATATTACAGAAAATTCACTTAATTTACTAAAAACATGATTTTCAATCACTCTTGAAAGTTTCACGAAGATATTTCATGACTGAAGTGAGTAAGAGACGATTTAATTCACAATTTCGCCAAGCGCAAAGCGAACTGTCAAACTTTGTGAACGTTTTTTTTCCACACAAGGAGTTGATTTACGGGTGCCACGATATCTCGATATGGGATGGACAAAATTGGCTGAAATTTGGGATGAAGACTCCCAAGACATATCTCGTGTGCATGACGAAGCCCGATTTTGAAATTTTGCTTTTTTTAAAAAATACAAATATCAAAAACTTACGTTTTTTTTTTGTTTGGCGTAATGTCTTTGTGATTTTTTTTTCAAAAATTGGCGTTTTTTAAATACTACTTCCAAAATATATTTTATAACTCTTTATTTTATTCATAAAACATAATAGTTGAAATATTTTAGAGATTTTTCAATTCTTTCAAATGTAAACAGTTCCGAAATATGGAAAAGTATTGCTTCCTCAATACTGTAGCAGGTCTTCTATACATGTTCAATCTATCCTTCATGGATCCTTAGATAAATCAAAAATGTAACAGTTTATATAAAAAAAATCGATCGTATTTATTTATATTTTAACAGATAACTCCCCTCCCCTTCCTTTTCAAAAAGTATCTATCAATGCGGGGCAAGTTTTTATTCAGAAGACCCCTAAATTTTCAAGAATGCAGGAGTGAAATTAACGAAAACCGTTTGAAACTCCTTCATAGCTGCTTTTCAATATTTATGCAATTAGGCTCACATCATTTTTTTTAATTCGACCTCTTGTCCTTTCGACATTTTGTCCATTCGACCTTTTGTCCACATTCGACCTTTCATCCAATCGACCATTTGTCCATTCGACCTTTGGGCATTCGACCTTTTGTCCATTAGACCTTATGTCGTTCGACCTTTTCTCATACATTCGGGCTGAAAAATTCATCGGTAGATGAAGCAATATTGAGATCGAGAAGATCGACAACCAGAGAGTCGACTATAACTCAAAAATCCTAAAAATCACACACTTTGGTTTCAGCTCAAGACAATCAACTTAGTCAGTTAATTTTAACTTTGTTAATTGTTCCAAAGCCATTTTCTCGAAAACTCGCCTCACTTTATCACGAACCAATTTTCGCTGAATCCCCGCAGTACTTCACGCAAGATTCATTCGACCAAAACTTATTCTCCACGAGTATTGAATTTATTCCATTTGTTTCCAACAGCTAAGCACGGCGTTTGTACCGTTACAAAAAATACTCACGATAAATCAAAAGATATAAATCCTCCCGAAAAACTTCAACTCTCGGCGAGAGATATTTGCACGGTGGGAAAAAAACTAAATTATTTTCCACCTTCTTGTCTTGGTGCGCTCGGTTACGGTTAGTGATTTTGGGATGCTACTTTTACGAGGATTTGAGTAAAATTAAAGAATTTTTTGTTGTTGTTATAAAATCCCATGTTACACTTGATATATATTTTTTTACTCAAGTTAGAATTAATCTGTGGCGTATAGAATGGTACAGATTTGTTACATTCTCCAAGTTTATGGTATTTATGGCTTGGGCATCAGAAAGATAGAGGAGGACATTCCACCAGCATAAAAAAAATCAACAACGATTCCGCCCTCCCAGACGAACGAACCGGAATCGAAGTATTGACAGGGTCTAGCAGGGATGAGACGTGATTTATTGGTTTCGATGTTTTTCGGCGGTATTATTTTCCGCGGAAAGGATAGCGAAGATTTATTGTTTCAAAATATTCGATCGACTGGTGGATATTCCGACTGACAGTCTGTGCGGATGGGAGTTCAGGAGTATAGAATGGTACAGAATGTATTGCTTGATGGACGTCGTCGTCGCAGAAAGCATTTTGTTGATTCAGCGAAATTGAAACGAATTTGGGAGTTGAGCTGAAACAATGAAGTACTGATGGGTATTTTTCCTTTTTTTTCAGGTATGGACGAACAATCACAACAACTACTTAAACCTATATTGTAAATTTCTAGGGTAAGATTAAATCTCATAATCATATTCCAGTAAAGTGATAGAATCCCCATAACACATTGTTGACAACAAAGCTAAAAAATAAAAATTATAGAGCATTACATTGAATAACACAGTTTGCAACAATGTAATATCAAACAACACAATCAATTAACTGGTACATTGATCAAAAGTTGTTCAGATTCTATACATCATTGTAACATAATTGCCGGGATAATTCTCGAAAAACGGTTAGATTAATTCAATTGACAGTGGTTTGCTACATTCAATCAACTATTTTTTGCCACGCTTGATTTCGAACAACGGTATAAATACAGCACAATCAAACAAATAAAGCAAAAAAGGTAAACTTTTGCCACCACACTCATAAAAACTCATTATTCAATCAGAACAGAAAAATCTGCATCTCATCAATTTGCCAGTCGTTAACGGTGGTGCATGTTCGAATCAAAGTCATATTCAGCGACACGAGCGAGCAGTAACACCATAGACAATTTGGCAGAATATTTTTTATTTTGATTTTTGGAAAATTCCTTTGGATTTGGAATTTTTTTTTATTTATTTGGTTGAGAGATCTTTAAAAACTTGTCCATCTCTGGAACGTATTTTCATATCCACTCGATGCTTTGGCAAAGTTGTAAACATTTATTAGGATGTTTCGGAAAAGATAGTTGAGCAGTTCTCTAAAATTTCGGTCATTCGATTTTTTTTTGTATTTTTAATCCGACTGAAACTTTTTTGGTGCGTTCGGTATGCCCAAAGAAGCCATTTTGCATCATAAGTTTGACCATATAATTTTCCATACAAATTTGGCAGCTGTCCATACAAAAATGATCCGTGAAAATTCAAAAATCTGTATCTTTTGAAAAATTGTTTTGATCGATTTAGTGTCTTCGGCAAAATTGTAGGTATGGATATGGACTACACTGAAAAAAATGATACAAGGTAAAATTTTATTGGTGATATTTTAATTAACTTTTTGTCCTGCTTTGCAAAAAACACTATTTTTATTTATTTCTTTTTTATATATGCTTTTGAGGACATCAAATGCTAACTTTTTATAAATTTCCAGGTTGTGCAAAAAATCATTGACCGAGTTATAAATTTTTTAACCAAAACTGATTATTTAAAAAAAATCGAAATATTGGTCGCAAAAAATTTTCAACTTCATTTTTCGATGTAAAATTGATTTGCAATCAAAAAGTGCTTCAGTGAAATTTTGATAAAGTGCACCGTTTTCAAGTTATAGCCATTTTCAGGTGACTTTTTTGAAAATAGTCGCAGTTTTTCATTTTTTTTAAATTGGTGCACATGTTTGCCCACTTTTGATTTTTTTTTTTGAAAAGCTGAGGAAATTCTCTATATTTTACTTTTTTTTTGCAATTTGTAGATACGACACTTAATTGCTGAGATATTGCCATGCAAGTGTTTAAAACAGGAAAATTGATGTTTTCTAAGTCTCATCCAAACAACCCACCGTTTTCTAATGTCGATATCTCAGCAAATAATGGTCTGATTTACAATGTTAAAATATGAAAAAATCGTGAAATTTTCGGATCTTTTCGAAAAAAATAATTTCAAAATTTTTAATTTGAGATTTATTTTTTTAAAGGGGAAATATTGAATATTTGCCGAAGACACCAAATCGATCAAAAAACTCCTTCAAAAGTTACAGATTTTGAAATATTTCTACATCGTTTTTGTATGGACAGCTGCTAAATTTGTATGAAAAATTATATGGACAAACTAATGATGCAAAATGGCTTCTTTGTGCATACTGAAAACACCAAAAAAGTTTCAGTCGGGTTAAAAAAATACAAAAATTAAAATTAAGCATTGCTCAGTTATGCTTAAAAAAGTTTAAAATTTTTGATGTGTCATGACATTTTTAAGTTTAAAATACAAAAATATTGTTAGGGAGTACAGTAAAAAATATTTAATTTTGCAAACTATGATGCATTAACATCAACTCTTTTCGAGGTATATTTACCTCATATTTGTGATTTTTTTTATTCTCAGATATATTGGTGAGTTATTTTGTTCATTAACACTGGACAAGTTCTCTGAACTATTTAAGTCGGTGATTTCTTTTCATTTCTGTGCAAACGATTATTTTGAACAAAAGTTCTTTTATAAAAATTGGTCTTTATGATAATAGTTGCTAAGAGTTTTTGCACACTAACAATAATGAGAATAGTTGAGGCTTCGGAAATATAAAATTGTGTGCTGCAAACATCGCCAGATCTTTAAATACAAATTGGTTTTGAAAAATATTGTTTGCATTCTGTTTGATTTTAACTAGATCTTTAAAAACAAATTGGTTTGAAAAATATGTTTTGGATTGCACATTCTTTCAAACGTGACCTAATAATAACCTAATTCAAGAACAGTGTTTTTAGCCATTCTTAGGAAGGAATAAGAATGCAATGGAAATTCAATGTTTTTATTTGTTTTTGCCAGAATTCTCTAAACTTATCTGGCTCTTTCTTTGAAACATTTATACAAACAATCATGTTTAAATTTTTGAGATTTTATGAATTTTGAGATTTTTTTTCTGAGATTTCATATAGGGTACGTTATCCATTAGTGGACCCCTTTCCTATAGTGGACCCTCTGAAGGGTTTTGCCTTCCTCACCTTACTAAGGAAAGGCTATAAAATCACTCGGAAAATGAACTTTTTAATTAGACGTCTATTTTTTTTTTTTGAATTAAATATACTTTATTGAATCATTCTTATAATAATTACATTTGGTTTACATAATAAGTGGTCAGCTGTGGTTCTTCAGCTTTAGTTTGCTTTTCGTGATTTAAACACTGTTCATTTTCATAACTTTAAAAGTATATGATTTATCATTTTTGTAACACCAGGTACAATGAGGAAAAAAATGTTAAGAAAACATAACCTAACCTAAAACTAACTTAAACTTACAATAAACTAAACCAATCCTTGAATCAAGGGGTATTCAGAAATAGCACATTTTTCCCTGAATTTCAAACATTTTTCTTGAATCTTCTGATCCAACATTTTTACTTCTGCTAATTCATGAACCTCACTTGATCTTGTCCAGCCAGGAACATTCAAAACCATTTTGAGTACCTTGTTTTGGACACGCTGGAGCTTCAATTTATGAGTTCTAGCGCAACACTCCCAAACAGGTACTGCATACTCAATAACGGGGTAAATTATTTGTTTGTAAACTGCTAACTTATTTTTCAAAGATAGCTTTGATTTTCTGTTAATTAAAGGATACAAACACCTGATGAGAATGCTGCACTTGTTCAATATTTTATCTACATGCTGTCGAAACAAAGTTTCGAGTCAAGTATGAGACCTAAATAGACAACTTCCTTTGACCAGGGTATTGAAACATCATTCATTTTAATCAAAACATCATCCTTTGGGGCAAATCTGGCCGATTTGGAAAGTGGAAAAATGATGGTTTGAGTTTTGGCTGCATTTATGCGAATTTTCCAGTCGCCAAAGTATTCGGAAAGAACGTCAAGACCCTTCTGAAGACGGCCAACTAAATATCTGGTTATTTTACCCTTATAAATAACGGCAGTGTCATCAGCAAAAAGTGACAACACACCATTACCAGGAAGAGTAGGCAAATCAGATGTAAAAATATTGTACAGAAGTGGGCCAAGAATACTTCCTTGGGAACCCCAGCATCAATGTTGAATAATCCAGAAGCAATCCCATTCAGAAAAACCTTGAACGATCTCTCCGAAAGATAGTGCTGGATAATTTTGATAAGATACATTGGAAAACCGTATAAATACAGTTTATGTATCAAACCATCATGCCAAACATTGTCAAAAGCCTTCTCAACATCCAACAAAGCCATAGCAGTTGATTTAGACTCAAGCTTGTTCTGCTTGATGATTTTAGTTACTCTCGTAAGCTGATGAGCAGTATTATGTCCCTTTCGGAAGCCAAACTGCTCGTTCAAAATTATATTATTATCGTTGGTAAAATCCAAAAGCCTTGAATAGATGACCTTCTCAAAGAGTTTGGACAGACTACTCAAAAGACTAATGGGACGATAACTTGTTGGCGATGTTGGATCTTTTGAGGCTTCAAAATTGGTATGACTTTGCCCAGTTTCCAATTGGTGGGGAAGTAACCAAGTTGCAAACATTTATTGAAAATATTGGCTAGATGTTGAAAGAACTGATCACTCTGTTTTTTCAACACTAGATTAAAATGTTATCAAAGCCTGGAGCTTTCATATTTTTCATTTGTTTAACTGCAACTTTGACTTCCTCACCAGAAACATGGGAATCTGCAGGAAATTCAAAGGTAGAGTCATTGATTGTTGAAATACTATTGGCAACTGATGTTTCTTTACGGCTGGTCATGGAAGCGCCAAGATTATGTGAACTAACAAAATGAAGCCCAAGTGCATTTGCCTTTTCCTCGGATGTAATCAAAGGAGAATCCTCAACAATAAGAGGAGGAATAGGCTTTGGTTTGTTTTTAAGAACTTTTGAAAGTTTCCAAAATGGTTTTGAATAATTCCCAAGCTGGCTTACATGTTTTGAAAATTCTTGATTTCTGATATTGTCAAGTCGGTCTTGTATGATTTTGTTCAAATTGTTAACTGAAATCTTTTGTCATAGTCCCCAGTCCGTTGATATTGTCTCCTATAAACATTCCTAAGTCTAATCAAGTGTTTAGTATCTACGTCAATATCAGTTACCTTAAAATTAACAGGAACCTCCCGAACGTTGGCAGCCTCTGCTTGGTTGATAGCCTGCTGGATCACCTCCAGCGAACGATCAATATCAGCAGAAGTTTCCGGGTGTTGATCATAGTCGATGTTGCTGTCGACCACTTGCTGAAACTGCTGCCAGTCAACGTTGTGGTAATCTTTCCGGGTTGGTTGCCGCTGCGGAGTAACGGAAGCTCCAACCTCCACAACCACCGGATAGTGATCAGAACTCAACTCTTCAAACACCTCAGGATGAGCCACGTTCTCAGCCATATTGGTAATGAAGAAGTCGATGATTGAGTGATTCCCAGACCGAGCCACCCTCGTTGGACGATCCGGACTCACAACGTTGTAGTATCCGTTTTGCAGATCGTTGTGCAGAATCACTCCGTTCCGATTCCTCCTGCTGTTGCCCCAAACTTCATGCTTCGCGTTGAGGTCACCAGCGATGATGTACTTTGCGCTCCGCCGTGTCAGCTTCTGGATATCGCTCTTCAGTTTTGCTGCTGAACCATCTCTGGCATTCACCTGACGTGGGCAGTATGCAGCAATGAAGAGTACTGGGCCAACCGAAGTGGGAATTTCCTCCAACGGCCTCGATGATGTCCAGCTTAAAGTGTGGCAGCCGGCGTGGCTTGAGATCACGATGAACAGCGACAAGCACACCTCCTCCTCCAGAGGTGGTCCTGTCGAGCTGCGTCGCGATCTTGTAGTTTTGCAGATAAACTTTTTCACCGGGCTTCAGATGAGTTTCCGTGATGGCAGCTACGTCGATCTCCTTCTCGCGAAGAAAATCCACCAGCTCTAAATTCTTCCTCCTAATGGAGCAAGCGTTCCAATTCAGCAGCTTGAGGGACCTACGATCCATACTGGATGACGAACGAGGTCAGCACTTCAATCTGCTGGGTCTTGGTTTTGCATCCACGCAGTGCAGCGGACATCTGTTTGAAAATATTGAGGAGTTCGGTTGAGGTGTAAAGATCATTACCATTTTCCTCAACTGCTGGTTCTTGGGTTGGTCTTGGCTCCTGGCTGAAGCCCGGTGGTGGCGGTCTCGGCTCCTGGCTGGAACCCGGCCGTGGATGATTCATCTCAGCTCTCTTCCTGGGATCCAACGGCAACGGTGCCAAGTTCGGGACCTGGCGTCGCGGTTGAAGAGGTGGAAAATTTTGCTCCACCAGGGCTGGAGGAGTTCTACGACGCTGAGGCTGATTCTTCGTCGATGCTTGCTGCCGAATTTTCACGAACTCAGCTCTCTTGGGGCACTTTCGGTCGGTTGACGAGTGCTCACCGTTGCAGTTGAGGCACTTCACCAGCGAATCTTGGATGCACTGGGATGTGATGTGCGCATCGGTACCACATTTGGCGCAACGACGCTTCAGGTGGCAGTTCTTACCTCCGTGCCCGAAACCCAGGCAGTTGAAGCATTGTGTGACGTCACGATGCACTGGTCGGTATCGCTCCCACGACACGATAATGTTGAAAACCGCTCGAATTGCCTTCAGCTCAGGAAGCGTCGTCGATCCCTTAGCCAAATGCAGCAGGTAGAGCTGGTCACGGTACTTGATGTCTTTGTTGCGTCGGCTCATTTTGTGCACGGCCAACACATCCAGTTTCAAAACTTTTAGCTCGGCAGCTAATTCCTCCACTGGCATGTCGTACAGACCTCTGACGACGATTTTGTACGGCTTATCCATGACGACATCATGGGTAAAGTACTCCGCCTCGTTTTCGGTCAAGTAATCCTTGACCAGTTGATAGTGCTGCCTGGATTGCACCAGCACCTTAAATCCGTCCTGACACAGACGAATGTTGCCTAGGACTTTCCCAGACTTGATGAGTTCAACCAGCCCCGCACGAAAGTCGATCGTTGCTGCTGATTGCCTCACATAAAGGAGGCAGTTTCTCCTTTCGCTGTTTCACTTCATTCTCCTTTGCTTCCGCTACCTGGTCCTCGTCAGGCAGTCCAGCGAACTTGTTGTTCTTCAAAAGCTGCTCCTCGTGCGATGAAGAGTTCTCCTCCTCCTCATCCATCGGTACAGTACCGTCGCTCTTTTTCGTCTTTTTGCTGTTCGATGTCACTTCCAAAAGCACCTTCCTCTTGGAAATTCCCGGTTTTTGGCCATCAGTTGAGGCCTCAACCTTCCTTTTGGAAATTCCCACTTTTTTGCCTGCTTGAGCCGCAGGTAGGGCAATATTGCCGGCGTTTTGCGCCGGGACGCGACGAGTCATGTTGATTCAGACAACCTTCACCAACGAATGCTCGGATAACAATGAATTAGACGTCTAGGAGATCTAATTCTACCTTCATTTGTACATATCGACTCAGAATCACCAGCTGAGCAAATGTCTGTGTGTTGGGCTGTATGTAGACATGTGTACCAAATCAATGTCACTGGAATATCTCGTCACAGGCTCAACCGATTCTGGCCGTAATGGTTTTAATCGATCCGTCTTAACGTCCCCTAAGTTGCTATTGAAATTCATGCAGTTTTATCATGTATTTAAAAAGTTATGTTAAAAAAACTGTTTCATATTAAATTAAAATTATGGTAAAAAGGGTGGTTTTTTTTCATGAAACCCTCACATGTTATATATTTTTAGAAAGCATATGAGTCTTCTTTTAGGTGGAGTAAGAATTTTTAAGATCTGACTTACCTATCATAAATTACAAGCAGTTTAAAAAATGGTCTGAATTCACATAACATCAACTGGTCGAGATCGCCACGAAAAAGCCGTATAGAGGGATGCCATTTTCCTCAGAGGCCGTGTCTGTATAATCTTGACAAAAAGTCTGCAGGTAGTCTTTTTTTTTACTCATCACTTATTTTTATTAGGACCTCTTAGGTGCTGCGAACGTTAGGGGAGATCCATAAACATGTGGACACTTTAGGGAGGTTGGAATCACTATAAATGAGAGGAAGGCACCCGAAGGCACCAACCACCTAAAGGTGGATTAAGTAACGTTTTTGATGAAAAATTCAATAAAATCCCAATTTCAAGCGTGTTTTTGTCTGCAAATCTTTTATTTGGCATGTTCAGCATCATTTAAAACAATGTTGACTGACATTGAATTGTCCTTTTTGCCAAATTAAGTGTTTTGAGTTCGACATCTGAAATCAGACATGGCCACTAGCATTTTCACAACAAAACAGCTTTTCTATTTTATGATTGAATTAAATATCCAATCATTTTTTGACTGGTTATTTAACTTCAGTAAGTCGAAATAATGTAAGTTTAAGGAACTATACTAAAATAAAGCGAAGAGCTGCTCATTTTCAAGCAAAAATTAGGGGGGTCCAATATAGGACAACGAAAATCCAAACTTTTCCAAAAGTGGACCCCTGTTAATTTAACCTTCAAAAATGAAGAAAACTGTGTATTTAAGCAAAAAATTCTCTTAATCATACAATAAATGCTTGCATTTTTTTCAATTATGAGTATAAATATAGTTGTTTTCTTGTTAAAAGTATCTAAAATGGTGAAGCCGTAAGAATTTATAATTAATCAAAACTATACTTAATTGTACTTAAACTGAAGCATCATAATTAAAGTTTGAAATGTTATTTTATAAGTATAAATCAATAATAAAACATTTTTTGAAAATAATCATGCATAGTTTTATCAGCAATCGTAAACAAATCTATTGTTTCGTTTTTGTCAACTATTTATTTCCATATTGTATGTGATTGCAATAATTTTACATAATGATTTTTTCTAAAGTTAAAGGTTTTCATCAAGGGTCCTGATTGCTCAAAATCAACCACTCCATTCGCGAGCACAAATAGCAGGCGACGCGATACTGCCCTGATGAATTACTACTGTTTGTCACTTTGAAACCATTCGCTCCCGAACTCTCTCTTTTCTACTCTCCTTCTCTCTCTGATCGGCTCAGTCTCCGAACGGTTCAGACAGGCCGATCGTCTCCGATCACTCTGAACTGAAAACATTTTTTCTCTGATGCGCTGCGTTATACTCATTGATTTGGGTTGCCTAAAATCAATGTTATCAATTAAATTGTGCATTTATTTTGATTTCATAACATTATAGACACCATTCAAAGAAACTTCCACCAAGAAAAAATCAAATTGATGGCAAACTGAGGGCGTGAAGACAAAATGACTGCCGTGCTAGCATTTTGTGAGAGTGGCTCTTCGCTGAGCATGGTAGTGTGTGAGTGTCGTCGAGCGACGGAGTAGGCAAATATTTTCACGATGTATTTGTTCGCTGAGTGAACAGTTCGGGCCACTCGCTGGCTGCTTGCCAGACTCATTCGCTCATTAATGCTAGCGGGTTAGAATAGGCGACGAATGGATAGGCGATGAGTGAGTGGTTTCTGTTCATTGAACCGAAAATCAGGACCCTTGGTTTTCATAATAATGCTGAGATGTTCGAAGAATTTCTTCGGTTCTAAATTTTAATACATATTTGTAAAGATTTGTATCCTTAAGATCTATTGAAAACATTACGAATTTGTTTGAAATTAAAAGTGGGCAATAAATGTTTTGAAAATTAACCAGGGGGTGAATAGATGAACAAAGGTGCAGAACCACTGTTCTAGAAGATTATATTTTTTAATATCTGTGAGATCTTAGCATTCTTGCGATGATTCAGTCATTAGTAGTTTTGGAAAATATGTTGTTCTTTTGCTTTTTTTTTAAATAACCACATTTTTTTTTAAAGAAGATGAAGGTAGTTGTAAGAGTTTTAACATTCTGTTCAACATTAGCAGATCATTGAATTGGTACACTACTTGAAATGGACTTTCTCTGATCTAGCTCAAATTTGATGGAGCTATTGATACTATCAAAACCAGTAAAAATTCCGATTTTGAACCAAATTGGACCACCCTTTCTTTTTGCCACCGCCATCAAGTTATGCAATTTTCACTAAATTGAATGGCGTAATCAGATTTTCGATTGGAATTAAACTTTGATGCATGTTGTGCAATTAAAATCATTTCATGCAGTTTTCTCAATAAACATGCGATTAAATTTTGAACTTATCTTCTCGTTCTCATGTTGGGTTAATTGAAATTTCTTGAGAAAACGTTTTTTAGCACCATGCGTCAGGTATATTTTATTCACATTTCCACTCAAAATGCATAGTAGGAAAAGGTACGTGAATTCGGAAAGACCATGCTAAAAAAACGTTATCTCAATTTCGTCGTGTCCAGAGAAATCTACAAATTAAAAAAAAGAAAACATTACGCATTACGTTAAAAGAGGTTCCACTGTAAAATCTTCGGATAGTCTAGACTGAATCGTTAAACAATAAAAAATACATTGTAATGTTTAAGGGTCTGGTCTACTTGACTCTGGTACCAGCAGCACACTAACAAGCCAATTCATGTGGCGAGAACCACCAACTGGACACGAACCAGAGCAAAAACAGCCAATTCTGATTATTTCCATCGCACCGGAGCTCTGAACTGTGATGCGATTTTTCCCTCGAACCCTTTGAACAGGGTCACGACCCCCGTTTGAATCGACATTTTAATGTTGAACTGAGTTCGTAATTTGCGTCCATCCATCGAGGCAAAATAATCACGATCCCTCAGTGAAGAGCTTTTCCTTCCTCCCCCACCCCCCAACGCTGAACTGCACCAACAGAAAAGAAACAATTTTGTTAAATATTATTTTTCATTTCAGTTCGATGGAATGGTGGAATTTTCATTCGAGCAAACTTTTTCCTTCCCCCGCTTCTCTCTCTTGTAAATGCTGCAATATTGTCTGGTGAGGTTTCCTTTGCCCTTTTTAAAAGCATCAGAAGCTTGCGAGCGCGTTGGATTTTTACTGCATCGTCGTCCTGAGTTGAAGAAGATGACGACGACTGGTTTAAAGTCGATGGAATGAGCTTTGGAAAAGGGCGCCGGCCAGCTGGAGAGCTTTGCTGCAGTGCTGGTTGATTTCTTTTAACAATTTCCATTCTGGATCACAGCTTACAAATTGAAAGGGGAGATCGGGGAAATTTTTTTTTCTACATCTTGAGCAAACATTTTTTTACATTTTAATATTATCACAACTATACGACCGTCCTATTGATTGACTTCAAAGATTACTTTTTTAACTTATCAGCAAAAGTTACTTTACTTGAGATCGAAGCATAAAAAAATTAAAGATTTTTCTAAATTTGTTTGACCACAAAAGGTGGAATACTCAAAACGTATATTTTCTATTTGATTTGAATTTTTTTCTTTCAAAAGATAAATTAATGTCTTATTTAAGACATCTTTAACCAAATAGTGCTCCTTGGTTGTCAAAAATGACATCTCCCAGTTCTCCCCTATTTATTTTCATTTAAAAAAAGAGACTCACTCCAAACAGTTTCAAGCAAGCTTATTTTATGCTTCACCATTCGTTTGATGTTTGCTTTCTCACCACCAAAACTCCTTTCCCCAAACCCCCCCAAGCTTGGTCACATCAGCAAAATGCTGAAGCAACAGCCGTTGGTTGGTTGTGGGTGGGCTGGAGTGATGAAAGTGCATCACGTGATTGAGGCGCAAACGACGACGACGTCGGTGTGTCGTTCGTCCTTTTTGACGGCACTGCTGCTGGTTCAGGCTGGCACTAGACCTAGAATTTGCACTGCGGATTCCGAAATCGGAATGATGCGGGATGAATGCAGGTTTTTGGGTTAATAGGATTTTGCGGGATTTCGATACGGCGAGGGGCCTTTTGAGTTGAGGATGGAAAATTAAAAGTGATGGTATTTTATTTTTTGGGCAGAGGAATTTAGCGATTGTGACAAGATTTTTTTTTACAAAACAACGGGTTGTTCCTTTTGATTCCGTTACATATTTTTTATATGATGTAGATACTTATTTCGTCTACTACTTGCAGACTTTATCAGTGTTTTATACTTGACTTGACGCTCAACCAAACAACAAGATTTTCAAGTTTTCCTTTCTTTTTTTTCAAATATGGTTGAAACATGCTCCGCCAGCTCACACTGCAATTGTCGCGACCTCTCTTTGATTTTCAAGGACAAATAAATCGTTAAAAAATCACAACAATCATAACGTTTTTTTAGGCAAGAATGCCAAAAGTATTTTAGTTTTGTATTTTTGTAATTTTGTAATTTTGTAATTTTGTATTTTTGTAATTTTGTCATTTTGTATTTTTGTATTTTTGTATTTTTGTATTTTTGTATTTTTGTATTTTTGTATTTTTGTATTTTTGTATTTTTGTATTTTTGTATTTTTGTATTTTTGTATTTTTGTATTTTTGTATTTTTGTATTTTTGTATTTTTGTATTTTTGTATTTTGTATTTTTGTATTTTTGTATTTTTGTATTTTTGTATTTTTGTATTTTTGTATTTTTGTATTTTTGTATTTTGTATTTTTGTATTTTTGTATTTTTGTATTTTTGTATTTTGTATTTTTGTATTTTTGTATTTTGTATTTTTGTATTTTTGTATTTTTGTATTTTTGTATTTTTGTATTTTGTATTTTTGTATTTTGTATTTTTGTATTTTTGTATTTTTGTATTTTTGTATTTTGTATTTTTGTATTTTTGTATTTTTGTATTTTTGTATTTTTGTATTTTTGTATTTTTGTATTTTTGTATTTTTGTATTTTTGTATTTTTGTATTTTTGTATTTTGTATTTTTGTATTTTTGTATTTTGTATTTTTGTATTTTTGTATTTTTGTATTTTGTATTTTTGTATTTTTGTATTTTTGTATTTTTGTATTTTGTATTTTTGTATTTTTGTATTTTTGTATTTTTGTATTTTTGTATTTTTGTATTTTTGTATTTTTGTATTTTTGTATTTTTATTTTGTATTTTTGTATTTTGTATTTTTGTATTTTTGTATTTTTGTATTTTGTATTTTTGTATTTTTGTATTTTTGTATTTTTGTATTTTTGTATTTTTGTATTTTTGTATTTTTGTATTTTTGTATTTTGTATTTTTGTATTTTTGTATTTTTGTATTTTTGTATTTTTGTATTTTTGTATTTTTGTATTTTTGTATTTTTGTATTTTTGTATTTTTGTATTTTTGTATTTTTGTATTTTGTATTTTTGTATTTTTGTATTTTTGTATTTTGTATTTTTGTATTTTGTATTTTTGTATTTTTGTATTTTGTATTTTTGTATTTTTGTATTTTTGTATTTTTGTATTTTTGTATTTTTGTATTTTTGTATTTTTGTATTTTTGTATTTTTGTATTTTTGTATTTTTGTATTTTTGTATTTTTGTATTTTTGTATTTTTGTATTTTTGTATTTTTGTATTTTTGTATTTTTGTATTTTTGTATTTTTGTATTTTGTATTTTTGTATTTTTGTATTTTTGTATTTTTGTATTTTTGTATTTTTGTATTTTTGTATTTTTGTATTTTTGTATTTTTGTATTTTTGTATTTTTGTATTTTTGTATTTTTGTATTTTTGTATTTTTGTATTTTTGTATTTTTGTATTTTTGTATTTTTGTATTTTTGTATTTTTGTATTTTTGTATTTTTGTATTTTTGTATTTTTGTATTTTTGTATTTTTGTATTTTTGTATTTTTGTATTTTTGTATTTTTGTATTTTTGTATTTTTGTATTTTTGTATTTTTGTATTTTTGTATTTTGTATTTTTGTATTTTTGTATTTTGTATTTTGTATTTTGTATTTTTGTATTTTTGTATTTTTGTATTTTTGTATTTTTGTATTTTGTATTTTTGTATTTTTGTATTTTGTATTTTTGTATTTTTGTATTTTTGTATTTTTGTATTTTTGTATTTTTGTATTTTTGTATTTTTGTATTTTTGTATTTTTGTATTTTTGTATTTTTGTATTTTTGTATTTTTGTATTTTTGTATTTTTGTATTTTTGTACCGGTTGCATTTTTGTATTTTTGTATTTTTGTACCGGTTGCATTTTTAGGTGTTTCTTTTTTACAAGATTTCAATTTTGTTTAAACCATTCCAAATTCCACAATGTTCCAAAAATTGGATTCTGACAAAAACATGCAATTCCATCGTAGTACGTGTCACAAATACACAGTGTCACCGAACTCGACAGCTGATGCCGATCCTGAGTCCCCTTTCACCCCTGAAATCTGAGTCACGAGTTCTGTGGAGCCATATGCAGAAGATATTCATCGTTTTTTACTGCCACAACACAAGTGACAGATTTTTCGATTTACCCGACCCCCACCCACACACCCCAACTCTGAGTGGGAGGAAAAGTAAAATGTCAGCCTTTCGCTAAATTTGATGGTGTTTGTGCAGCGCTGAATCTGTCCTCTTCAGCACTGAGACTTTTACCACGTGGCCCCCGAGGGCAATCGTGTGTTGAACCAAGCTGGCAGAAACAGCAGACAGTGTTGCCAGCCAGGCGAATGTGAACGAAATGAACGGAAATTTCGGTAACATTCGGTTTCGCGGAATCGTGGGTGGTTTAACTTGAGTTGAGAGTACACACATTCAGAAATATATACACCTGTGAGTTGTATGTGGGTGACGAAGGAGGGTGAGGGCAAACCGCCTACAATCGTTGAGTTGGGAGAATTTCTGGTGAAATTTGTGAAAGATGAGTTTTTGGCTCGAAATTTGATTGCCATTTTGACATAAAAGTAGGCGTAGAAATTTAATGTTTGAAGGTATCTCGTGACAGATCTGATTAGATTAGTGTCAAACATTCCTTCAAAAATACTTTTATATGTTAGAAGACTAGACTAGAAGATAAATAAAAGTGAAATTACTTCTGCTTTACTCTGCTGTTTAAAATTCCGTGTATTGTTCCTCACTGTATGATAACCAACTTGTGAAACATAAAAGTAATTAATTCCCAATTTTAAGTTGACTTTCATACCTCCATTTTATGGTCTCACCCACCACATGATACAAAAGAATCGTCCTTTTCGTTCTGGGAAAATAAGTAAATTTCTCAACCTACTTCCCCTCCCTCCGTTTCCCACCCATATAGCCACAATTCCAGCTAAACTGGCGATGAACGATGATGACAAAGGCAAACAAGCTTAGAGATTTTTCGTCTCATCCGCGTGCCCACAAGCAGCCTGTGGGTGGTGGGAGGGGAAGTTTCGAGACATGCTCAAAAATTAAATGTTGACTGTCTTCACCACCAACTCCCCCCGTCCTTTGGGGCCATAGCCTAGCACCGTGATTGTTTCCGAATGTCACGCGAATTTGTTCACCTGCTGCACGTTGGAAAAGGTCAGAATCAACCTCGTCTCTAGTGTGAGACCATGGCAAAATCAACACGCCAAAGGGCGTTTGTGGGAGTTGGTGGTCGGATGGGGCAATGTCAAAGACGTTTCGACACGATCAGTCCACCCGGTTTTGCTTTCGAATGAACTGCCTGAGCGATTCTTCATGAAATCAGAATTCACAACTAGATTTAAAAAAATAAACACGCCACTTCCATGAGATTTTTCAATTTTTATGTTTAAAAGTTAAATTTAAAGATGATGTCACGATTTTTTCTCGTTCAAAATTTTTGAGGAAATAGCCTAAAATGCTACAAAAAGACTCACGAAAAATGCAGGATGGTATGCCTTTCTTGGAAAATACAAAAACCATTTTCTAAAACTGATTTTTTTTGTAAAGTGGTCTAAACGTTGAAATTTTCAAAAACCGATAGTGAGAATCGATTTACCAGACAATTTTACATAAAAATCTCTATATTGACCATTGTCCTATGTCCAATCCCTGTGAAGATACAGCGATTTTAAAAATTAAAATGTAGAAAAAAATAGTTTTTGATAGTTTATAGCAATTTCTAAATGACAGACTTGATTTTCAGACTCGAAAATATTTTTACCGTAAAGCTCGACCAATTTACTATAAATTTAACCTTTAAAAGCATTTGAATTGGATGTATAGGCCTACAGATATGACCTTAATAACATTGCTCATAACTGTATTTTTTTCAGTGTGGTAGAAACCTGGATAGTAAATAAGCTTACGTTAATATTAAAAAGAATCAAATTAAAAAGTTGGCAAAGACAAACTCATAGGAAATTGGACAAGCTTTCCGGTAAAAATATTCTTGAGACTGAAAAATCAAGTCATTGAGAAACTGTTAAAAACCTTCAAATACCCTATTTTTTATCATTTTTATTTTTAAAACCACTGTATCTTCACAAGAATTGGACATAGGATAATGGTCGATATGGAGACATTTACGTAAAATTGTCTGGGAAATCGATTCCCACTATCGATTTGTAAAAAAAATGTAAATTGACGTTTTGACCTCTTTGCAAAAAAAAACAGTTTTAGTAAATGATTTTTGCATTCTTCAGGAGAGACATACCATCCTGCATTTTCATGAGTCTTTTGTAACATTTTTGGCTATTTCTTCAAAAATTTTGAACGAAAAAAAATCGTGACATCACCTTTAAATTTAACTTTTAAACTTAAAAATTGAACAATCTCATGGAAGTAGCGTGTTTTTATACTTTCGGTGTATTTTTTCAGAAAGCCCGTCCAATTTCCTACAAGTTTGTCTTAGACCACTTTTTGATACAATGCAACGGCTTTGAGTTACAGTAATTTTTAAATTACAAAATACAAAAATATTTAAATTACTCACGCCCTTCTTGTATGTCATTTTCGAGTACAATTGACTCCATATACAGTTAAACCTCGTATAAGAGCGCCTCGCATATGCAACTTTGCATATACGAGTCATTCCATCTGATTCGGTTTTGTCGCAAAAGTTGCATATGCGAGGTACAGGGTTTATGGGATTTTGGCTATATGGGAGACATGGGCTATATTTTTATAAAAAATCAACTAAACTATACAAATTTATAGTGTTTTGGAATCGTTATGAAGTCAGCTATACAGCTACACCAAATTTACATGGTTTACGATGTTCTAGATCATCCGAAACTTCGTCAAGTTAAGGCCTATGTGTTCAACGCCGTACAAGTATGAGGTAGGCGATTTGACTGTGGTTTTTGACCATTGATCATATCCGGATAGCCTCAGGGAGGTTCAGGGACTAGTCTACCGATATGTGGTGATGTTTTGGGTCTTCTGTAGAGTCCCGGGAGGTACGTCCGATGGGTCTACCGCCGTAACACGGCAGAGGTCGGTAGTTTTAGACCTCAGATCATATCCGGATAGCCTCAGGGAGGTTCAGGGACTAGTCTACCGATATGTGGAAATGTTCTGGGTCTTCTGTGGAGTCCCGAGCTACGCCTGAAGGGTCTACCGCCGTAATAAGGCAGAGGTCGATGGTTTTGGCCTTAGATTATATCCAGATAGACTCAGGGAGGTTCAGGGACTAGTCTACCGATATGTGGAGATGTTCTGGGTCTTTTATAGAGTCCCGGGAGTTACGACCGACGGGTCTACCGCCGTAACAAAGCAGAGGTCGATGGTTTTTGACCTCAGATAATATCCAGATAGCCTCAGGGAGGTTCAGGGACTAGTCTACCGATGTGTGGTGATGTTCTGGGTCTTCTGTAGAGTCCCGGGAGGTACGTCCGATGGGTCTACCGCCGTAACACGGCAGAGGTCGGCAGTTTTAGACCTCAGATCATATCCGGATAGCCTCAGGGAGGTTCAGGGACTAGTCTACCGGTATGTGGTGATGTTCTGGGTCTTCTGTAGAGTCCCGGGAGGTACGACCGATGGGTCTACCGCCGTAACACGGCAGAGGTCGGTGTTTTTTGACCTCAGATCATATCCAGATAGCCTGAGGGAGGTTCAGGGACTAGTCTACCGATATGTGGAAATGTTCTGGGTCTTCTGTGGAGTCCCGAGAGCTACGCCTGAAGGGTCTACCGCCGTAATAAGGCAGAGGTCGATGGTTTTGGCCTTAGATTATATCCAGATAGCCTCAGGGTGGTTCAGGGACTAGTCTACCGATGTGTGGTAATATTCTGGGTCTTCTGTAGAGTCCCGGAGTAACGGTCAATGGGTCTACAGCCGTAACTAGTCTACCGATATGTTGTGATGTTCTGGGTGTTTTGTAAGATTTCGGGAGCTACGGTCAATGGGTCTACCACTGTAACAAGATAGAGGTCGGAGGTTTTTGACCTCAGATCATATCCGGATAGCCTCAGGGAGTTTCTGGGGCTAGTCTACCGATGTGATAGGTCTTTTGTAAGATCCCGGGAGTTACGGCCCAAGTAACATTTTTTCCCAGGAGTTCTACAAGAGCTCTTCAAAATAGCTACAGCATAGCAGTTTGGACCGCGGTAGGATAAAATTCTCTTCAAGTACTCTTCCAAACTCCTGAAGAAGTTTTGAAGAGAATTTTATCCTACCGCGGTTCAAACTGCTATGCTGTAGCTATTTTGAAGAGCTCTTGTAGAACTCCTGGAAAAAATGTTACTTGAGGCCGATGGGTCTACCGCCGTAACAAGATGTAGGTCTGTGGTTTTGATCTCAGATCATATCCGAATAGCCTCAGGCCCGTTACTTCCGGGACTCTACAGAAGACCCAAAGATCATAACACATCGGTAGACTAGTCCCTGAACCTCCTGAGGCTATCCGGATATGATCTGAGGTCTAAAACTACCGACCTCTGCCGTGTTACGGCGGTAGACCCATCGGACGTACCTCCCGGGACTCTACAGAAGACCCAGAACATTTCCACATATCGGTAGACTAGTCCCTGAACCTCCCTGAGGCTATCTGGATATGATCTGAGGTCAAAAAACACCGACCTCTGCCGTGTTACGGCGGTAGACCCATCGGACGTACCTCCCGGGACTCTACAGAAGACCCAAAACATCACCACATATCGGTAGACTAGTCCCTGAACCTCCCTGAGGCTATCCAGATATTATCTGAGGTCTAAAACTACCGACCTCTGCCGTGATACGGCGGTAGACCCATCGGACGTACCTCCCGGGACTCTACAGAAGACCCAGAACATCACCACATACCGGTAGACTAGTCCCTGAACCTCCCTGAGGCTATCCGGATATGATCTGAGGTCTAAAACTACCGACCTCTGCCGTGTTACGGCGGTAGACCCATCGGACGTACCTCCCGGGACTCTACAGAAGACCCAGAACATCACCACATATCGGTAGACTAGTCCTGAACCTCCCTGAGGCTATCTGGATATGATCTGAGGTAAAAACACCGACCTCTGCCGTGTTACGGCGGTAGACCCATCGGTCGTACCTCCCGGGACTCTACAGAAGACCCAGAACATCACCACATACCGGTAGACTAGTCCCTGAACCTCCCTGAGGCTATCCGGATATGATCTGAGGTCTAAAACTACCGACCTCTGCCGTGTTACGGCGGTAGACCCATCGGACGTACCTCCCGGGACTCTACAGAAGACCCAGAACATCACCACATATCGGTAGACTAGTCCCTGAACCTCCCTGAGGTTATCCGGATATGACCTGTGGTCAAAAACCACAGTCAAATCGCCTACCTCATACTTGTACGGCGTTGAACACATAGGCCTTAACTTGACGAAGTTTCGGATGACCTAGAACATCGTAAACCATGTAAATTTGGTGTAGCTGTATAGCTGACTTCATAACGATTCCAAAACACTATAAATTTGTATAGTTTAGTTGATATTTTATAAAAATATAGCCCATGTCTCCCATATAGCCAAAATCCCATAAGCCCTGTACCTCACATATGCGTGCTTTCATAAGAAACCCCATATGAGGTGCATATGCGAGGTTTAACTGTATAGGCTTAGGATAACATGTCTAAAAAGTTTCATTGAAATCGGAGAGGGTTGGGTACAAAAGTACCAGAAAAATTCCTGTTTGAGCTGGAATTGTTCTTTTAAAAAGCATTGGATAGAAAAATTCTTAAAATGTAAAAAAATATTAGGGTTGGATGTTTGACTTGTTTTATGTGACTTTTCCGATGTTTTTTAAAATGTGATTTGTTAGGGGTCAACTTTTGCTGTTTTTTTTACTAATATTTCCTACATTTTAAGTAAAAAGAAGTATGCAGTATTTTTTTGTAGTGTCCCAAACTATGCCTCTACGTATTTTTTTACAATTTAAATGATAATTTTGCAATTTGAGACCAGAAAATGTGAAAACAAGCAAAACAAATGAAAAAGTGACTTATATAACATGAAAATATTAAAAATGCAAAATGTAATGAGAGGAGGAGAATGAACCAAATGCTATTCAAAACAAAGATAAACCAAACAATATAAATGTAAAGTAAAATACTAAAAATAAAACAAGAAAATAAAAAGAAACAAGAGAAGTAATGTTTTCCATAGAACAAAGATTGCTCTAAATCACCTCTTAAACACAGCAAAAATAAATAAAAATCGAAGAAAAATTTGTGTATGTTTTTAATCGTTCTATCTATGCTCATCTTTATACTTTTTTATTTAAAAATAGATTTTTTGTCAAAAATGACCTATAAAAAAAATTTGATGTGCAGAGCGCCGCAGCTCCTTTTCCGTCAAATCAAGCTCATATTTGTGATTCGAGCGCCAGTACGAAACAAGCCGCTGAATGCCCGCCATAAAGTCATTTTTGCTACATCCTAAACGTTCATTTTTAAAGCAAAATTATAGCATTTCCTCAGGTTATCAGTGAGAAAGGCAAAGTGAATTATATTTATCAGGCAAATTAAATTTTACAATTTTTAAATATTTTTTTTTTCCCAAAAAAATCCAAAATTTAAACTGCAAAATCAAACAAAATTATAATAACTGAATTATTTCACTCCCAGAGAATTCGCTTGATTGGGGTTGAGAAACCTGAAATTGGATTGGGGGTTGACTGTTGACTGTGGGGGCGTCTGCTTCTACTGCTGCTGCTGATTGACTATCGGAGGAGAGGATTTGAATAAAGTTATTCCATGGCAGCGCGGTTCGGATTGATTGGAGTGTTCTGGGAAAATATGCTTTCTCGCGCGTTCGAGGGGGGGCTTTGTGGCGCCAGTCTTTGCCTGACAACGGTGGATGGTTTTGTCGTTTGGTTTCAGTTTTGTGTTACTTTTCTGTGATTTTTTTGTCAGTATACGGCAGGTTGATTGATTTTGTGGCTAACGACGGAAAATTGATCTGTTTGGGCTGAGAGTTGCTTCAACAAAAACAATATAACTTAATTTACGGTAAAATTTTTTTGAAGGGTTTCCTTTCTTAACATGATAACAAGCTTTTCAAGCTACCCTCTTTAAAATCTCCAGTGCGAACAATTCATATCTCCAAGAGGACGCCGCAACCATCGCATTTCCCCATTAAAAACCTACAAAATTCCTTTATGCGCCCAGATTATGGCAACCTCTTTTCAAAAATATCAAATTATGCAAATCAACCATCATCCAGAATCTACCACACCCATTTCTGATGCAAATCACGTACCCTCATTTACCATCACATGGTCTCCCACCTTTTTCCACTTTCCCCTTATCACCATCCTCATTCACTGAGTCTGGGACGATAATTCAAAATCCTTATCACCACTATTACACTCTCAACCCTTCATGAACAATCGCAGGTACACACACACACACACACACAGACAAGAGACACTCGTTGTCCCTTCATTTTACTCCATCGTTGGCCATTCTGAACATAGAAACTTGAACATCAAAATTGAACCAAACGAGTTCCTCGCACTAGGACCCTAGAGAGTGTCACTTTTTGGTCATCAACCAAACGCTTTGTTAGAGGAGCACTCTTACACGGCACACACACACACAGAGCTAAGCTGGAAAATATGAATGGATTTGTGTAGTAAAGGGTCAAATGGCTTAGTTTTGTACATTGCTGATATCTTTAAATTTCAGCATCTTGAAATTAATCGTAGGCTATTAGTAGAGTTGAAAATCTATCAAACTTTCAGTTCCCAGCGAACAAAAATTTTCATACTCAAAATATCATCTCCCAACTTTCACTGCCATTCTTGCCATCGTGAGATTCATCACCAAAAATTTACGGTCTGTATTTCGTGTTTACATAATCCCGTATGATTTTTTTTCATTCGGAACGTAATGCGTGGTCAGTTCACAATCCCCCTCTCGCGTTTTTTCCTTGCGCATTTCTGAGAAAACAAAAGAATCTTCATCGAGTGTGCGAAAACGAGGAGTGATAGAAAGCGAATGCTCTTGCTGGCAATAACGAAATAAAATAAGAGAATTTACAAGCTATACTGACGGTTCCTATACCCTCTGATCTTTTGGTGCAGGAATCATCAAATGATAGTTTTTTCTATCATTCGTCCTACGACTCTACACTGAGAAAAAGAGTTCCCAAAATCGTGAACAAGCATTCATGAAAATGAGAACCTCGAACAAAGTGCTCAAATCCATGGTACGATTTTGAGGAAACGTACCATGAAATTTTAACACTTTGTTCGTGGTTCCCATTTTCATGAACGCTTGTTCACGATTTTTGGAACTTTTTTTCCCTGTTCACACAATTGCTTGTAAGTGAAATAATCTGTATTTATTTTTGGGTCAAAAATAACATTGCTTGCACGGTCGAGTCTGTATCCTGTAATATGAACATTTACTCTATCTATCTCCCGTCACCATTTGGAACCTCTGCAAAAGTGTCGAAAGTCCTGTGAGAGCTCCCAAATGCGCCACTCTCTATTTTTCCTGTACTAAAATTGTTCTTTTATCACACGCCGACCATCAACCCGGGCCAGGCCTGTCTCCAACCGTGAACGGTCCTCGGACAAGCTGTGAAGGATACGTGTCCCATGGCAGAACAACGCAATGTCCCCCTCTCCATCCTTCGAACTGAGCAGTGCACTGGCGAGATTCGAGGCAATAATTCATTTAGGTTCATATATTACAACTGGTTCCTGGGAGAGATTGCGCGCCAGAGCATCATGGCCGAGGACGACCAGAAAGACTCGATTTTTGGTGTGAAAGGGCAAAAAAGGTTCATGTGAAAGCGCGCTGTTGGCCAAAATTACAGGGCTGGGTGACATGAAAGGCAACAACCATTAGGTGCCATCAACTGATAATTTAATTTAATTGTTGCTTTTTATTTTTATGCTTTGACAAGGACCAAAATGGGTGTCATCAACGTTGAAATTCCAAGGAAGCAGAAATTTGATGAATTTTTCTTCCAATATATGTGTACTTGACAGCAACGAAAAAAAGGAAATCAAGAATGGCATCTCGCTTTCATCGAGTTAGGAAAAGTCCTTGGTTGCGCATTATGACCTTTGACACTGGTCGGTTGTGGATGCCAAAAAAAGAAGAAAATAAAGGTTCGGATAAACGTCCTCTCGTCTTGGTCAGTGATGGCCTTCCGGTCTGGTGTGTTTCATGCTGGATCGGATCGCTTTCCGGTCTTTGGACTCGAGATGGCGGCTCGAGATAATTGAAATAGCTGACCAGCGGGGAATGAACCCGGCAAAACTGATTGAGAAAGTTTGGCTGGATATTTTCCGGCTTTTTTTCAATTTATTTTTCTAAGGAAAAGAACCAAGAACAGATTTCCAGACGAATCTCAATCTTAAAAATTTTCAAAAAATCATGATTAAGCATTTTTTAAATGTCAAAACTTGTTTTATGAGACTTCGCCAATATTTTGAAATTTGGAACGGTCGTCAATCTACATAAATATAAAATTTTCTTAACATTTCGGCAGTCGCGTTAGTGTACTTAGTGCACCATTTGAAAGGACACTTGTAAGAGAGGTCGAAAAATGTGACTTTCAAAAGGTTAAATATAGATTTGAATATTAAAAGAAACACACAGTAAAAAGTTATGGTATTATTACATCTGGGAATGGGTAAATCTTTTATGTCACAAATATGTGTAATTCTACCCTGGGTGAATAGAGAGAATTCGTAACGTGATTTTCGCATGATCCCATTTTGTTTACATCTACATCAGCCTCCTGTTCAAGCCAGCCCGGGACCATGTTGACAGCTCCTATACAAACTGAGCGTACCCCTTTTTGTGGGCCCAGAGAGATATCCACACGCGAGAGTGTGTTAGTTTGTAACAAAATTTACACGCAGACATAGGCAAATCGAGTAGAATGATTCGTCTGTCAAAATCAGCTGTGTCCTTTGTTATACCACGAGCACGTGGTAAACAGCTGGTTTTTACAGACGATTGATCTACTCGATTTGCCTATGTCTGCGTAAAAAAAGTGTAAACAAAATCAGCTGCTTGGAATTCAGCCAATCACAATCGTTCAAAACCAAAACAATACTTCAAATACAAATACTAACACAGAATGATGGTGTGCGTGAGAGAAATCTTGGAGAGCTCTAGTGGGACTAAGATGGTGGCCTTTGATATCATCTAGCCAAACATTTGAAAATGGCGAATAGTTTAAATTAATATAGTTTTTGCCTTGTTTCGGTTTAAAACGAAAAAATAAGCATTCTGGAATCATTTTCTTGAAAAACTTGTTTAAAGATACGCCAAGTTGAAATATTAGTCTCGAACAGTTGGAGGGAGCGTGCCGCGAAAGCCGTCATGAAAAAAAAGTTTCCCATGTAAATTTTTAGTTGCGTTTTTATTGGGCGGACTCCGACGAGGCCCATTTGCCATCTGTCGGCTCACGAAAACTGTCATGTTAGGGGACGGCTGGTTCAAGCACAAGCATGACTTTTTTCTCAATCGTAAATAAGCTGTTTTATAATAAGTGGTATGTGTTTTATTTTGTCTAGTTGTCTAGTTTACGTTTTTGCTGGAAAATTGAGTGTATTTTCAAGTTTCGATCGGTTAGACGAAGTTTTTCTTTTTTACGGGTGACGACGAACTGCGACAATAGTGTCATTCTGCGATATCGCAGATACATTCCCTGGCTGATTTTGGAATCCTGCAGCTCTTCCTGGTCCAGCGAAAAAACATCGTTAGTTCTAGCGAAGCTTATCCAGTAGGTTTTTGAACGGAATCAAACAATTAAGACAGCTTCGACTCCATAAACAACTTCTATTCACAATTTAAAAAATGACGATCTCGCCTTCAATTTTCTTAAAATTTCTTGACTTGAAATTTTTTAATGATCGATAACAGTAAATTTGTTCCACATTGACAGTTCAAAATTGAGGCCAAACCACTATTCGGCACCCAGTTCAGCACTTTTCAGTCTAAATTGAGGTAATATTCTATCATAAAAGAGGTAACAGAACACCTTCAAATTTTACAACTTCCAATTTTACTTATTTTTTTATTGTGCATTACAGAAGGAAGAAAACAACATAAATGTTTAACTTCAATTTTTTTCTGAGATAAAATTCATCAAACATATGGAAATGCAAATATCTTTTCTGACGTAAAAGTTAAGGAAAAATAATCCATTCTCAGGGCGTAACATTTTTTGGGCATTCAAAGGCTTGTTTAGCACAGTTCTAAGTGTAAATATAGGTATTCGGTGCCCTCTCCCCGTGCCCATACCTTCACACTTAGGAGACCCGGGAGGCAGAGTCTTGTCGCAAAAAGAACGATACACGCCTGTGAATCCGTTGACGAAACCGCAAGGTTTAAGAGGGCCACATTATAAGGTGTTACGTCGATTCCGTTCCGTTTAGCACAGTAATAAATTGTGTAAAATTTGAAGGTGTAAAATTACTTCAATTTAGACTGAAATAGGGCAAAATCACTGGAATACTATTGAATTTATGCATGATAAAAGATAAAATCACACATTTTACCATAAATTTTTACTTTTCGGTGGTGACCAACCTCATAAAAAGCTCATATTTGGGACATACAGTCATGCCTCGGTTTAGCACTGAGGCGTGCATAACTGAGGCACACGAGATTTTGGCTATATTGGAGGCATTGGCTATAATCGTATGAAAAATCATACAAACATCAAAAAATTATAGTGTTTTGAAATCGGGATGATGTCGGCCATCCATTGAAATTGTAATTCATGAAAAATTTCAAAAAGTACGTATTTTTTCTGTATTTCGAAAATGCATTTTTTTCTCTAAAAAACCTCGAAATAATTGTTTTTGCTCCAAGTGTATTTTAAAAAAAAATACACAAAATTTATGGTTTCTACAATATGGGTATCAAATGATCGGAATTTTTCATATATTTGGAATGTAATTACAATATTTTTTGAAAATACTCCAAATTTTCGTAAATCTACGTTTTTTCGAAAAAAACATTTTTTTTTTTACAATTTGTTTATCAAATGATTGAGATTTTTGCAAACATTTCGAAAGCTATTAAACAAATTTGTGAAATCATCCTAAATGTTCACAAAACTACGTATTTTCGAAAAATACTCAAATTTTTTAAATTATGAGTATCAAATGAAAAAATAATATAACAAAGATAAATAAATCAACAAATCATTAATATACGGGTAATTCTCTACCAACTCACACGAAATCGGGAAAAGTTGCCCCGACCCCTCTTCGATTTGCGTGAAACTTTGTCCTAAGGGGTAACTTTTGTCCCTGATCACGAATCCGAGGTCCGTTTTTTGATATCTCGTGACGGAGGGGCGGTACGACCCCTTCCATTTTTGAACATGCGAAAAAAGAGGTGTTTTTCAATAATTTGCAGCCTGAAACGGTGATGAGATAGAAATTTGGTGTCAAAGGGACTTTTATGTAAAATTAGACGCCCGATTTGATGGCGTACTCAGAATTCCAAAAAACGTATTTTCATCGAAAAAAACACTAAAAAAGTTTTAAAAATTCTCCCATTTTCCGTTACTCGACTGTAAAAAATTTTGGAACATGTTATTTTATGGGAAATTTAATGTTCTTTTCGAATCTACATTGACCCAGAAGGGTCATTTTTTCATTTTAAACAAATCTTTTCATTTCAAAATTTCCTGTTTTTTCTAACTTTGCAGGGTTATTTTTTAGAGTGTCACAATGTTGTACAAAATTATAGAGCAAACAATAACAAAAATTTCGATGTATAGACATAGTTAGCATCCACAAACCACGTGGACACTTTTTTGGAATTCTCAACCCCCCCCCCCCCAATCGTGGACAATTTCCATACAAATAAAATCTTTTTTGTATGGAGCGTGGACAATCGCCGAACCCCCTATGTTGTCCACGTGGTTTATGGATGGTCCCATAAGGAGTTTGCTTATTAACATCATGAGTTATCTCAATTTTACGAAAAAAAATTTTGAAAAAGTTTGTCGTCGTTGATCATGGCTGTTCATGGTCACCCGCGACAGACACGGACGACGAAACAAAGAGAAACGCAAAAAGTAACTTTTTCAAAACTTTTTTTCGTAAAACCACGATAACTCGTGATGTTTATAAGCAAACCCCTTATGTCTATATATCAAAAATTTTGTAATTGTCTGCTCTACAACTTTGTAGAACATTGTTACACTCTAAAAAATAACCCTGCAAAGTTAGAAAAAACACGAAATTTTAAAATGAAAAATTTTGTTCTAAATGAAAAAATGACCCTTCTGGGTCAATGTAGATTCGAAAAGTACATTAAATTTCCCATAAAATGACATGTTCCAAAATTTTTAGTGTTTTTGCTGAAAAATACGTTTTTCGGAATTCTGAGTACGCCATCAAATCGGGCGTCTAATTTTACATAAAAGTCCCTTTGACACAAAATTTCTATCTCATCACCGTTTCAGGCTGCAAATTATTGAAAAACACCTCTTTTTCGCATGTTCAAAAATGGAAGGGGTCGTATCGCCCTCCGTCACGAGATATCAAAAACGGACCTCGGATTCATGATCAGGGACTTAAGTTACCCCTTAGGACAAAGTTTCACGCAAATCGAAGAGGGGTCGGGGCAACTGCTGTGTGAGTTGGCGGAGAATTACCCATACATAATTTAATAAGGTTGAAAATTTGCAGGTTGAGTGATACGTTTTTGCCTTTCTTACAAAAGAAAGGTTTAAAGTTTGCTTTTGATCAAAATTTCAAAATTTATTTCCAGAGATATAGCCATATTAGTATTTTACGTCTTATTTTTACCCTATTTTATCATATTATTTTTTTGGTTTTATACAGAAACACATACTGAACAATAAATTCAATGTTCCGGCTCGTTCTCGCTCGAAAGATCGACAAGTCGTCAAGTCAGTATATAAACGCCAGCACATTTACACTTGCGCGTTTTACGCTGCGCGTGAAAGTGTTGCTTCTGATAATAGATCGACAAAGTGCAATATCGATACATATTTTTTTAAGTTAATCATAGGCTTACATTTAAGACTGAGTACCTTTTATTTTTTTTTCTAGTAATTTGAATCCAATATGTTTTTCGTTATTAAATTATAATTAACTGGCGACCCATAATGTTCCTCTGACATTAAAAAAAATCGCATTCGAGGTTAAGCCTGAAAAGTTTCGAAGCTATAGGCCAAATTCTCACTGGGTGGTATTATTATGTTTCTGAAAATTTGATTGCACCAATATATTTATCGGAGTTTCATCATTTTATAAGAAAGGCTCTATTTCACCTCTGGTGTTATAAAATCGTGTTTTTAAATGTTATTTTAGCTCAATTTATTTGGAATAAAGAAAATTAAACATAATGAGACATAAACTTGTAAATCGTTTGTTGTGTGCTATCTTGTGACAACGACCATTTAGTACTTTTCGAGAAAATCAATTTTTCAAGTTTGATGGTAAATAATTTCAAAACTATTGATGATGGAGTCAAACTGTTTGAAGCAATCGGTTCGTATACTATCGCTAAACAAAAGCTCCAAGTTTCAACTAATTTGGTTACACCAGTTAAAACATACAGTAAATTATGTAAACAAAAATCTGAAAAGCACGTGTCACAAGTGTGTTTCGAAAGTAAAATTGTACTACGTGTCACAAGTGTGCACAGAATTCCCATACAAACTAAAATAAGCTCAAATCAATGGTTTAATCGACTAAATCAGTATATTTTAATAAACAAAAGGTTGCATTGCCTTTAGAAAGTATGTGTGTACATAAATTTGTAAAAAACAAGAAAATAGTTTCCACATTTTGCAACAACATGTATGACGTGTCACAAGTGTGCACAATCATTTTGATGATAAATTGGTCTATGTCACAAGTGTGTATTGCGATATCCGGGAAACGGAAGCGAGTTTCCAAAATCGGGTTAAAGCATCTTGTAGTGTTTGTTAAGTATAGCAAAACGTCATCATCAACTCATTTTCGACCAAAATGGTCTATGTCACAAGATAGCACACAGCTGACGAAATGTTAACATTTTAACCTTGTACATTTTCTCTCACTCAAGATCTGACAACATTCCGAAATGTAATTTTATCATGATAGTTTTTTTTTCTTGTGAGGAGAAGTAAAGTTTTTTATTGAAAAAAGGTTGCTCAAAACATGAATAGTGCACCGTACCAAAAAAGGTTAATGTTTGGCCGTGTATCAAAGGTGTCAAAGTTGAAAGGTGTAAATTACCACATTTGATAAATTCGCTATAAATAACCCGAGCAGACAGAAATAACTTGGGAAGGTCAGTTTTTGATATTGTGAGAAGATCGAAATATGTTATTGGGATGATCTGATTAGTTGTTAAAATAACAAAAATCAATAACAAAGATTTGTTCGAAGAATAACTTAAACTGTTATTATGTTGTTATTGCAATAACAAACCAATAACACAGGAGGAATCATGAAGGAATAACAAGATTTGTTATTTTGTGCGGAGAGGTGGAGCAGCATAATAACAAAAATGTTATTGAACTGGTATGTCTCCATAACAAAAAAGTTATTGTTTTGGTTTATTTGTAATTTGCAAATAAACCTGCAGTTGCCATAACTCCTCTGTACTAGTCAGGGCTGCAGAGTCAGGTGCCTCAAGCGACTTTGAATCCATACTTTGAAGACAACTCCGACTCTGGATGCAGGATATGACGTCAACGACGACTTCAGCTCTCCAAAATACCCGACTTCACAGATTCCGACTCCAAGTAAAAGTTGCTGTAAATTTGCTGAATCCGATGCAGTCTCCGAGGTCTCACTCCAGCTCGAACTTCAACGTCAGCTCCGACTTCCTGGCTCTGTGAAAATAATAACAGTTTTTGTTATTCACACTTCAAAAATTCGCAATAAATATAAAAAAATGAACTGCCAAAACTTAATTTTACCGGATTAATTTTAGCTTGAAACCCCACTTCATGGTGAAATAAATGACCCCGATGAAATTGGTCAAAATTATTTCATAGTTCTAGCCAATTTTAGTAAAATCCCTTAGGGGGTATATCAAATAATTAAAAAAATTAACTTTCAAAATTTCAACTTTTAGAATAATTTTAGCATAAGGACCCCATTTCATGGCCAAAATAATGATCCCGACGAAATTGGTCTCAATTATCCCATAGTTCTAGCCAATTTAAGCAAAGTCCCTTAGGGAGTATATCAAATAATTAAAAATCAACTTTCAAAATTTCAACTTTTCAGAATAATTTTAGCTTAAAGACCCCATTTAATGGCCAAAATAATGACCCTGACGAAATTGGTCATAATTATCCCATAGTTCTAACCATTTTAAACAAAGTCCTTTAGGGGTATATCGAATAATTAAAAAAATCAACTTTCAAAATTTCAACTTTTTAGAATAATTTCAGCTTAAGGACACCATTTCATGGCCAAAATAATGACCCCGACGAAATTAGACAAAATTATCCCAAAGATCTAAACATATTTAACAAAAGAAAAAATAATAACAGATTGTGTTATGGACACTTAGAAACTTTTCCATTTGTGCGATTTATGGTAATTTTATTTCTAAGTCAGTATACCGAACGAATAACAAATTTTGTTATTAGGAGAGTTTTTGAAATGTATAACATTTCCTCTTATTAGCGTGTTATTAAATATTTTCAATATAATATCACTTCAATTCCAAATTTTGTTATTTTATCAGAAACTGTTATTATTTTTTCTTCTTGATGTTGAACTTCAGGATAAAATAATAACACTTTTTGTTATTTTAACAGGATTTGTTATTGAAATATTATTAATTTTGTTATTACCGTCTGCCCGGGAACGTAGAAAATGATAAACAATGTATTAGTTGGTAATGTAAAATTACACATTTTCCTTGTTTTTACTGTGAGGAGGATTAATCACATGATCATTCAGATCTACAAAACTTTTCACCCTTCCATTATACAAACTCTCTTTTGAACAAAATCGCTCTCCTTTCTAAAGAAACGGCAAGGTTTGAAAAGCGAACACTAGAGTGGTTCAAATTTAACTTTTCGGCAAGGATGATTGGACGAAAACCGAGATCTGGAAATGCAAATTTAAAGGGAAAAAGTCTAATTTGATCCACTCTAGTGAACTGTTTCTCACAACAGCCTGTAATCCAATAAAGCAGGCAGCACTTTGCCGTGTTCTTAACGGGTTGAATGAGATTTCGCTTTCTCTTTCTCCTGAAGAAACCTGAGGAAGAAAAATCCCACCCACTCATGTACGCACATTTTTCCGCCCTAATTGCTCATTAGGCCCTTATGCGTGAGGTGCGTTCGGTGTGGGTGGTGGATGTTGATTTTTCTGCCAAAGAAAAGTGCTTTGATCATTTTGCTTGTTTTCTTCTTCTCTCTGCTGCTGCCCGGCATCAGTTGATTTACCCACCCAGCTGAGCAAACTGAGCAGTTTGGTATGACTTTCATCGGTGGAACAAAGCACTCTGAGTGGGTGTTGAGGGGGCGTTTTGCTGGGAAGTCATTACGCCTACCCCCCGGCGACGTTATGCAGGAATTGGTATTATCCGATGATAAACGGCTTTTTTTCGGAGGGGGTACGTGAAATATGCGTTCCCATTAATTGTGACCGCAGACGAGCTTGAGTTTGAGGCTGCGACTGCTTTCTGGTAGGGTCTGATTAGGAACCAATGTGGGAGAGACTGTGAGTCTTTAATTAAAATTAATCCTACCCGAAAAGTGTTTCTTCTTGTTTGGTGTTGATTAAAAATGTCGTTGATGGTTCTGGAACCAAATGTGTTATTATTAATTTAGATTGACACTCCTCTTTCACTCATTCATTCAATCACTGACTCAATCACTCACTTACTCTGAGAACTTACTTATTTTTTAACTTCAAATTGAAGAACGATTTTTTTTTTTGATTATTAAAAATAAAAATAATGATTTGGTGTCGAACCCATTAATTTTCTTATTTCCAAGAAAAGTAATGTTATTTTATGAATTATTTCTCACTAAATATATAAATAGACGCTGTAATTTTGAACAATAATCCTATTTGAACTTTGTTATTTCGTCATTCCTATTTATGTTGAGTAAAATGCGATTATCACTCTCTTTTGCTTTCACATTCCTCGTCATGTTACCATAATCCTCCCAGCATCCGTCTGGAAGAAAATTTGCTCCGCGTCAAATATAATTTGATTTTGATGAGTTTTCATTTTATCAAGCCAACAGTGCTGGAAGCAAAAAAAAAATAGAAAAACGAAGAAATGAAAAATCTCACCGTTGAATCTCTCATCTCGCCAGCGCAGGAAAAGGAACAAACTTTTATTTATGACTCAGCATTTGAAATCCGCTTTCACTTTGCTTATATCATTTTGCGCTTGGCGCTAACTTTCTGGCCGCTTGTAATTTTAACACGCGGGAAAAGTCCCGGTTTTCTTAATATTTCGTTTCGTAATTTTTCAATGCAAGGAAATTTGAAGCTTTTTCATTTTTTTTCGAAGGAAAGTTTCCGCTCAAAGCCGATGGGAAAGCGAAGCGAAGAGTTTGGGAAAAGTTTTGACCGTGAGTTGTGACGTTTATGAAATGGGCCAGGAATGGTGGGGGGAAATGAACGGTCCAACGAAAGTTGGGGGAAAAGTTTTTCGCTGGCGTCTATTTGGGAAATGGATTTTTGTCATATTTTCGTCGTTTTTATTTTGCTTGGGATCAATTGGCCGCAGGGAGATGCTCGTGATAATTGTTCGTTTTGCTTTCCAAGTTGCGAAAATTAACTTTTCCTTTTTTTTCTCTTTCTTTTGCAAGTATTTGAATGTGATGTCTGCAACAGGATTTACTTAATGTTTGAATAACTCATCTTATCTTTTGATTTGAGCTTAAAAAAGAAAAAAAATCAAATAAAAATAAAAAGTATGTTATCATTAAAAGCAAATGCTTTAAGGAATCTGCTATATAAACCCCGATTTAATCCCACCTGGAGTGATACGAGCTTTTTTTACTAAAGAATATAACAATGGTGAAACTTCTTTCAATTCATAACATCAACATTGTTTACTTATAACGTCAGCACAAAAAAAAAGTGATATGATACAATAAATCTTATGATGATAGCAAGGTATTATAAATGACGTGTTTTCCAAATTTAATTGAAAACGCCAATTTACACCAAAAGAATAAAAATATTCGTACAATTTTTTAAACACAAAACGTTTATGACAAACGCGAGCATAGAGGAGAAAAGCAACTCGCGACAAAATATTAGGAATTTTGACAGGTATGATTTTCATAAAGTATTCGCCTCCTTTTCTCTCCCACAGAAAACTGGGGACAATGTAGCTGTCAAACTAGACCAAAATGTTAAAGTCACTCACAAAATGAACACTGAGTGATTTGAGTTCATTTCTGACGTCACGATTTTCTCCTCTATAGAGGAATAGTTCATTTTGTGAGTGACTTTAACATTTTGGCCTAGTTTGACAGCTACCTCGTTCCCAGGTTTTGTGGGAGAGAAAAGGAGGCGAATACTTTATGAAAATCATACCTGTCAAAATTCCTAGCCTCAAAATTTTGTCGCGAGTTGCTTTTCTCCTCTATAGCAAACTTCCATGCACCAGTGACAACGCAAACCGCGGTTTTCTAGTTTTCTAGTTTCGGTACGAGCCCATAAACCGAACAAAGCAGGCGCAAAGCAAAACCGAGGTACAAGTGAACCGCGTATGCCGCACGGAGCAGGGAAGCTTGCCATTCAGCTTTTACGAAATCGTGAGAGTCAGAGATAGCTGGTGGAGCGGCCGTGGCTGACTGGTTACGGTGTTCGCTTTGTAAGCGAATGGCCCTGGGTTCGATTCCCATCTGCTCCCAACGAGAAAGAATAGGAAATATAAATTTTGAAACTCTGAACATGAACAAAAATCAAAAGCCGCTCGAGTCGGGGTTCGATCCCCCGTCCTTTGGATTGGTAAGCAAAAATGCGAACCACTAGGCCATCGCGACTTGGTAAGCTAGGATTGGAATTAGGAATACTGTTACTATCAACTATATACGCGCTGGGTCCTTGTCCATTTGACAAGAGTTCGGAAGTTTTCTAAATAGGGACGTGGCGTTACATCGTGCTGCCACCTGGTTTTTTAAAGCGCAAGAGTGGAAAAGTGCTGAGTCATTGTCTAAAAATAGACGGCGTCCTATCTCACCCAGCAAAATGAAGTCGATAAAGTAGTCGGTTAAAACGTGGTCTAAAAATAGCGACGCCATCCCCCTATAACGTTTGAATCCGATTGATGCAAACGTTCTTCAGAGCGGGGCTTGTCGATAAAACTGAAGTACCTCGCGCTATGCTAGTCAGCGTAGAAATGGGTCACCGAAGCTCGGCAGAGCTAACACCTTCCAAATGCCTATGCGAGTTATTTGCATGTATAAAATGAAGATCTAAAAATACATGGAAACAATTGTGGTTTGGTTGAGCGTTTTAACAGAATGCATTACTGTGAATACATGGAAACAACTCAATTTGTAAGAAGCGATCGCGTGGTCCCGTTTGGTTGGTTGTTGCACACACACACACAGTGAGAGAGTCAGAGATAGCTACTTCTACAGCCGCACCACTACACACTCAATCGCAAGTACCTTAGGTAGTAAGACATTGGCGTCGCGAGCAGGCTTGCCACAAATACAGATTTTTCAGCACAGGCCCGAAACACAAACGAATTTTTTTTACAGTTAAAATAAATTTGAGCAGTTTTTGTTAAATTGGCCAAAAAGATAAACATTGTTAGCATCTTTTGGCATGTTCAGTTTTTGGTAAAAATATTATTCTTTAAAGTTATACTCGATTGAGTGTTTGGTATGTGCCAAAAAAATCTGTATTTGTGGCAAGCCTGGTCGCGAGCATTGAAAAGTTTGAAAACGATATAAACGATGAAAAGCTTAGAAAACTCCTAATGAAATTCAACGAAACTGTTAAATAAACTTACGAAATCACGAAAAAATTAAGCCTACTTTTAGGTGATTTTAGGAGCACACGGGAAACAAATTGTTTGTAGCCGGATAAATGTCCTATGTCACAAAAGTTTTTGCATAAAAATTGGACAGTTATGCAAAAACGAACAGGGCAACAGGAACCGAAAAGCTACGATATCTTACATATTGTAGAAAACATCGGTAGACAAGCTACTACAAACGAGTATATCTCGAGTCACAAAATAGCATTTTCGCGCCAGTATTCGAAGCTCAAATTGACAACTTGTCGACTTGGCAACGAAGCGTCGAAAATTGATGAAGTGTGATTTTTTGACGATTTTTCCGATTGAAATTCATGCTGAATTGTAATATTTACGAAGATGAAAATGATGTCCAGGCATAAAGTAAAACCTATACAGTCATTCCACATATTCGGAACGGTTTCCAGATCGGCCAATGTTCAAAAAATCATAGCAAATCGATAATTAAACTTAATGATTCGCTTTTACCTTCATTTGAAAGCTTTTCTTGCGATCTTTCGAATGCTGTATCGAACATCTGCTAATTTTAACTTTTATATGAAGTTTTTGAAGAATTACTTTGACCCTTGAAATCCACATCTTCGGAACACTTTTTTCTTACGAATGTAAACAAACTTTGGATCTCTCCAGGAGTACATATTTATTACCAAATAATGACTTCTCACACTGAAACCAATGAAACTCAAGCTTAGTGATGTTTTATACATGGTTTGAAAACATTTTTTGTGAAAATATCAGTTTAATTCAAGTGTTCCACAATTGTAGGAGGCACAATAACATCCCACAATTATGAAACAGGCCATTTGGAGGCAGTGTTTTGCTGCTCTGGACAAAATAGTCTTGGAATGAAGTTTTTTTGTTCAAAAAGTACTACTTTTACTAGTGAAATAGCAAGATAATGTCCAAATGAAGGTTCTAAAAATAGCAGGGTCGACAGAAAAGCTACTTCTGGCATACTATTGACAAATTGTCATAAAAGTGTTCCGAATATGTGGGATGACTGTACCTTTCTTTAGTAAGAAAAGCAAAAAAATCGTTCTAAAGAATCTATGACATTTCCCGAAACCCATATTACCGAAGGGACATTTCCCCGAATGCCACTTCCCCGAAAAGACACTTCCCTAATAGTCATTTCCCGAATTCCATTTACCCGAATTTTCCATTTCCCTAATCGTCCACATCCCCGAATGCCATTTTCCCGAATGGGCCACAATCCCGAATGCCACTTACCCGATTAGTCGTATCCCTGAATAGTCATTTCCCTGAATGCCATTTTAACGGTCATGCGGAAATGCCCGGTGCCCGGAGCGCGCGCGCGCTCCTGTGCACCGGGCATTTCCGCTTGACCGCGTTCGGGGAAATAGCATTTTTTAAGAAGAAAAATTGATGGCAATTTTTAACACACCAAACTACTTATAATATTTCTTGAAAGGTTCGTATTGGCCTTGAATGATCAACTTTCTTTTGGCTTCATTCAGAACAGACGTAGCATTTTAGGGGAAGGGGTGTTGAAAGGTTTGATAATATTCATTCAAATACAATGAATATTGTTACAGACTTTTTTATATATTCTCTAAACAAATAGTTTTTCTTATAGACATGATAATAACAATGCAATAGAAGTTTTGTTTTCTTTTATGATTCAAAAAACATACCGTGCGATTTTCGTAGTACAGAACCCCGTTCACACTGATCATTTTATTCACATTGCTGGTTTGGGATTTGGCGAAGAGTATAATCATCATAAACTCTAAATAAAATTTGTACCAGCCTTATGTACCTATTTGTTCGATTTTTGTTCTTGAACAAAATTCGAAAAAAGACAAATTTCTCAAAAACAACATCTTAATTATGCGGTTGAATACAAATGTTAATTGAACAAAAAAAAATCTAGTACAGTCCAGACTCGGTTATCCGAAGGCCTCGGAAAAAATTCACTTAGGATAATCGAAACTTCGGATTAAAACTTTTAAATCCAAGATGGCGGCCAATATGGCGGTGTTGAAATATTGAAAAATGCATTTTATTATTTAATAGGCAATCAACTATTCAAATTTGACTAAAATGGGGTTGCAGAACTCAAATTTGATGTTTAAAACAAGAAAAGAAAAAAACAAAAAATGTTGTTCGTTATTCGATTATCCGAAGTCCCATACAAACCTTCGGATAATCGAACTTCGGATATTCGAAACTTCGGATAATCGAATCTGGACTGTAATTGGGTCCTAAAATGAAAATTAAATTTGTGATATTATTGTTCACAACGATAAAGCTTTTTTTCTAAGTACAATGACCCTTTGAACGACCGCAAAGGATTTAAAATGGATTTTTAATTCAATTTTAAAAAAATCACTTCACGGCCCTTCTTGGTAGAAAAGCTCCTACTTGACAGCTCGTTCCAAGGGGACCATAGTTGATCCATCGAAAAAATGTTGTCTTGTCAATTACTTTTTTCATAAAAAAAAACGTTATCAGAAATGGTTTTTAATCGTGTTTACCGTTGTTCATAAAAATTACAAAGGGCTTTACTACCCAATTTACAACATTTAATCAACAGCATACCCGAAAAAGCTGTTTGTTCGGTAAAATCGAGAAAGAAAATAACTGTTAGTCATGGAAAAAGGCTTGAGCGAAAATGATGATTAGGATTAGGATGATATGAAAAATCGGCAAAATTTAAATTTAAATAGGTAAACAGCAACTGGCGTAAGTGTCACTTCGGGGAAACGGCATTCGGGGAAATGGCCGATTAGGGGAAATGGCATTCGGGGATATAGCCGATTAGGGGAAATGATATTCGGGGAAATGGCATTCGGGGATGTGGCTGATTAGGGGAAGTGGTATTCGGGAATGTGGTCAATTAGGGGATATGATTTTCGGGGAAATGGCATTCGGGGAAATGTCATTCGGGGAAATGTCATTCGGGGAAATGAGCTAGACCCGTTCTAAAACATGATCGGGATAGTCGATGGATGTCAAATTTGTTTCAGATGCTCAGTCATGTTCTGTACTTGGAATGTAGAAAGAAATTTCGGATAAAATAAGAAACGAACAATGTTGGTGAAAGTCACCAGATGGGCTTTTACCTTTTTTAGGGATATTTTTTTCTTATGAAAGGCTAATAAAAAAAAAATTAAGAGTCTGAACTTAAGTTAAAAATCAAAACCTTTTTAATGATAAGTGAAATTAACAGTTAATGAACTTGAACATGGAAAACAGTTAAATTTCTAAAGATTTAAGGATAACAAACAAACACACATCAACAGTGATGAGTAAATTTATTAAAACTTCAGTTGGTTCAAATCAAAGTTTAAAAAAAAAATCAAAGCAATCCACGACCCCTGGGTCTTTTGTGGGCTCTGTTGCAAGTTCTCTGCTCATTTCTAGGCATCCGAAGGTTATGTGTGGTGAGTCACCCAAAACCTCTTTTACGCAAATGGACCGGCGTTTTACTTCCCCATCCGATAGAAGGCCAAGAGGATAAGGCGGGAATCGAAACCGCGCCCCATAGCATCTTAGAGATCGGCAGCCGAAGCGGCTAACCACTGCGCCACGAGGCCCTCTAAATCAAAGTTTAATAACAGTGAAAGTAGACTTATCGAAACCGCAAGTCGTAGTACTAGTAGCTGAATTGCAATATGTTCTTATTTTGAAGTGCTAAATTTAAGCTTTATTTAGTTTTAGCTTGCTAAATTTGATATCCAAACACATTTGGTTCCATAACAGGACATGTGATATGAGTTCCAAGAAAACACTTTTCGCATCACAAAACTCCTTCTGGTTGACGACAGCCGTTTTCCACGAACTATTTGGTCACGATGTGATGTAAATTCTATTTTTCTTCTTCCTCTACAAAGTGATGGGTTCCAACGTTATACAATGTGACCACGTGGCGAGAGCTCCACTTTCGTCCAAGAGATCACCCAGGAATGCGAGCAGCAAGAGACACACTTAAATAAACGAGACAACTTTGCCGGAGCTCCAGCACCAGGACAGGATGGTTGTTAGTTGGGATGGCAGCTGGAAACGAACTATCACCAGCAACCGGGAACTCACCACGGGTTTGCCCTGGGTTGGCGTTTGTTTCCTTCCTGCTTTCTAGAACGATGAAACTGCGGGATAAAAGTGCGTTTGGTGGTCAAAATTGAGATTTGATTTCTTTTAAATTTGCAGCAAAAAGAAAAAACTATTTCACTTTTAATTATTTTGACCACATATAAATTCAAAATGTGCCACTGTGCGCAACAGGAACGATCCGGCTCATCCGTCGGGAAAAATGCACACAACTGCAAAACAAGTTCGCACACAAAAGGACACCCCCTCTGTCCCTTATTTTCCACACCGCACTACTTCTACTCTGGTTTCGAAGTGACGATGTTCCTTTTGTTGGAGTCAGCAACGGGGAGCAAATCTGTTTGCGATAGCTCCCTGAGGAATGGAGGAGGAGAAATGGACGTCGTGGAGTTTCTTGGGGAGAGGTGCTTTCATTTTTATGTGGTGGACAGTGGGTTAGGACAAACATTAAAGTTAGTAGTGTTATTCTTATACTTGGATTTTTACTTTTATCCTAAAAGACCCAACCCTGCCTTGAGGTATGATTCGAACTTAAAACAGAAATCAATTTTAAACCGATTTTGAATCTTCAAAATGCATTGGAGTATGTGGAATGTTTAAAAAAAACATTGCCAAATTAAAATTTAAATAAAGTTTATATTAAATTTAATTAACAATTAAAAAGTATAAATCTTGATCCATTTAAAGTTGGATTTTTGCGAAAATTATGCAGCTCGAATTTTCATAATAGTTCTAAATATTGCAATTGGATTTTTTTACAATCAACTTTCAAATACTGATACACAGTAAATAAAACATGGTAAAATTTCATCTAAAAAGGAGTACATCTTTAATGTCAGAAAAAAGCTTTAATTTTACCTCTTATAATGTGTAAATTGACATCTGGCAGACGCTAGGAAAAAATATCTGAAAAAATATCTTCTAACTTTTGAGAAAATTTGAGGATTTGAGGATTCAACTTGTTTAAAGAGAGCACAGAGGCATCGATTTATGGAGAAAAACGTAAAGTTAAAGTATTTCGCAAAACGTGCTTAAACTTCAAAACATTTGAAAAGTTTATTTTTGAAATAGTTAGAATGTTCAATTCTCTGACATTTCGATCATTAGATTTTTTTTGTATTTTTTAATCCGGCTGAAACATTTTTGGTGCCTTTGGTATGCCCAAAGAAGCCATTTTGCATCATTAGTTTGTCCATATAATTTTCCATACAAATTTGGCAATTTGATCCATACAAAAATGATTTATGAAAATTTCAAAATCTGTATCTCTTGAAGGAATTTTTTGATCGATTTGGTGCCTTAGGAAAATTTGTAGGTTATAACCATTTTTAGGTAACTTTTTTGAAAATATATTTTTTTTTTATTCATTTTTAATTTTTTTTAAATTTTTTAAACCAAGACTAACATTTTAAAAGGGCGTAATATTGAATGTTTGGCCCTTTTGAAATGTTAGTCTTAATTTAAAAAAAAATTGAAAATATATATATTTAACATTGAAATTGGACCACTAG